>NC_037672.1:114381232-114492877 GCF_003255815.1 Theropithecus gelada
TTGGGAGGCTGAGACGGGGACTTTTGCAGGCTGAGGGCCGGGGGGGAAAAAAAACCCCGCCCACAAAGGGAAAAACCAACACCCCAAAAAAAAAAAAAAAAAAAAAAAAAAAAAAAAAAAGAAAAACTCATTAATATGTAGGTTAGATTTAGAAAATAGTATTATATATGACTATATGTTACATGTTATATATGTATATGTTGTATGTAATATTAAGTATTACACATAAAAAATTCAATTATCTTCTTAGATTGTGCATCAGCTAAAACATCTGAATTATCTTAAAATGAGGAAACTTCCAAGCTATACATAAATACGAACACTTAATTTCTTTATTACAGGCCACTGTTTCCTAAATTAGTTAATTAATACTTAAAATGTAGCGTTAATTATATTTTTAAAAACATGTTTTCATAAAGTCACAACTATTCCAGTCTAGAAAGGCAAGTTGTAATTTAGGTTTATAATAGCATGAATATTATCTTCTGCTTGACTTCTTTTAGCCACCTCAATAGCTAAAGTGTGGATAAAGTATGTATGCTTTTAGAAGGGTCATTTTTCTTTCTCTGGGATTATAAATAATGTATTAGTAATGCATAATGTGTTCCAAAGAGCTAGTACTGCTATGTTTAATACTTTCTGTCAGTTATAATGATGCTGAAAGAGGAACCAGTGTGAAAGGTAGATTGGATAATAGACTCCTGTGCAAAGTGAATGTGAATGATTCTATAAGAATTGTATAATTACTTAATTTTGAATATGATTATGTGTATCATAAAAAGTCAAAAATAAGACATTTGGCTTGATACCTTTTTGACACCCCTATGTATACAGATGGATGTTATAAAGCCAGTTTAGATAACACCAAGAAAAATTTGCTATCTTTTAAAAATCAAGGTTTAAAAAGCTTTTTAGGCTATCGTGTCATGATCAATCACTGCCTCAGCCCGGTGTCATGGACAATAAAGTAATTTACCTAGACGGTTGTGGGGAAAGAAAAGCAGATTTATTAGTAAAAAGGGGGAGATATGTTACAAGGTAGCAATGAACAATACAGCAAAGGGGGAAGGCTGTTTGCAAAGGGGCAGGGGCTGGAGGGGAGTTTTATAAGGTCGAATGCTTGCAGACAGGATGCTTGAGTGTAGGTGGGCTGTAAGATGTGTGCTTGTCACAGGATGCCTGAGTGCTAATGAACCCTTTGCAGTTTGCCCTGTTTCCTTGAAATATTCACTCCCCTCCACCCTTGTTTTTTGCCGCCTAAGCTCATTTTTCAATTTTCTTTTAACTTCTTAGGGTCCACACATGATACTTGTGCTAGAATCATCGTGTTTGATTACATGTATTCTTAAATGTTAAACCATTTGAATTATCTGATGGTCAGTAGTTCTAAAATCTTTCTCAGCAAAGAAACCTTGGTAGCATCTAATACTGAGCTGGAACTAATAAATTAGTTTTAAAATATTAGATATAGTTACTAACATTTGTCAGATTTAGATAAAACATTAATTGCAAACACATTTTAAGATTGTTTGCATTAAACATGCTAATGCTTGGGTATTTTAATGTCTAAATACTTTGAATTTAATTTTACACATTAGAGAGAAGAATATTCACAATGTGCATATCACAGTTTTAAGCAAGACTTGTTCAGATATACAAGTACAATTTTCTTATGTGCAATTTCCTTACTCATGGTTTCTTATTGTTCTATTTTCTTACAAATAATTTTGAATGTAAGAGAATCCATTAGGACCTTTAATGATTTTATTATACATTTAATAAAAGGTAAGAATAACAATAACATTAATAATAATAATAATACTTATAATCAAATAGCTATTGATATTTTTAATGTGGCAGGTAACTATACAAATTGTTTTACTTTAAGAGTTTATTATTTGATCACAGTTCCAGGCATATAATACAGTAAATGCTCCCATTTTTATACATGAGAAACAGAGGCATGCAGAAATAATGTAATTTGACAGTGTTGCCAGAAAAGGGTTAATTCAGCAGATCTTAGTTGCTCAATCTTCCTGCATATTCCAAGGGAAGTTATGTCTTAGCTGGATCCTATGAGATAGCAACCAAGCTTCTGGGATATTCCACATGATCAAAATGTTTTCGTATATCTCAGACCTCAAAACTTGTATCAATCTGAGCAAATAAGTTTATTCTAATTGTGAGAACTTCAAATTTATTTAAAATCGACATATAAGGCAAAAAGGAAATGGCTTAAAACATTGCTTATTTACTGAATTTCTTCTTAACTAATATTTTGATAGTGCAGTTTTGTCATTGATTTGTTTATATAAATATGTCCACTTTTCCTTTTTATTAATCAGCGTTCTCCAGAGAAACAGAAACAATAAGATATATGTCTATATCTTACTGTGTATATACACATATGTAAATATGCATAAACATAGATATATAGGTATATATGTATACATATATATGCATATATACATATATGTATATCTATGTTTATGTATATTTATATATGTATATATGTATACAAAAACATATATGTATATATGTATACAAAAACATATATGTATACATATATACATATATACATAAATGTATATCATTTGTATATGTATATATGTGTATATACACAATAAGATGTATCTTATTGCTTATACATATCTTATATATGTGTATATACACAATAATATATATATCTTATTGGTTATACACATATATACACAAACAAAAAAATATATGTATACACACAGACACAGAGATATGAGGGAAGACTTATTACAGGAATTGACTCATACTATTATGGAAGCCAAGAAGTCCCAGGATAGACCATCTGCTAACTATGGTTTTCTTATTTCTCTTCTGAAAATTATCTGCAGCGATGCTTTTGTTATAACCATGATTTGTGAGAAGTTATCAAAAACGACTTAGTAAGCAAGTTTACTTTTGAAATTGCTCCAGGTTTTCCAGGTTTCTGAGGAAAATTAAAAGTCACAGAAAAAAGCGTTTATTTCTCTACTTTGAAGTTCTACTCATGCGTTTACGAAACTTGGACACATTAATATAGAGAGTAACCAACCTCTCAATAGGTGAGAATAGTTTGGCAAATACTTGCTTCCAAATCCACATTTTTTTTTTGTCTAAGAGTGTGCAATTCATTCTGATCAATAGGTAACTTGGTAACTCATCTGGGCTAGTCACTCTTCTTATATTTCCAATTCTCAGATATTCTCTACATCCTATGCAGAGGTTCACTTTTTCTTTTGAGTATATGCCTGCCTAAGAAGGTAACAGTTATTTTTCTCGAAACATATAGGAAGGATTCTGTTTGGTTTTCATTTAAGCTGGGTAAATATCTATAAATTATAGATATTGAATTTCTTATATCATAGCCTATAAGAAAGGATTCATATCTTGAGCAACTCAGTCAAATCTAGAAAAGATGAGACCAATACCAAAGGCAGAAATGAGTGCTAGTGGTCACATACAAAGCTGAGGGAAAAATATTGTCCAGTAGTGTGTGGCAAGTTTATTAATTTTCCAGGAATACCAAAAGGGTAACTTATTTAGTTTGAACTCACATTGACTCTGGGAGATGAAACTGAGATATTGTACTAATGAGGCATAGTGAAATAAATGAGAAACAGCTGTACTACCTCCAATACAAACTATGGAAACAGAGAGGAGGAAAAGAGGGTAGAAATTAAATCAGGAAAGGGGATGGAAGAGAACTCTGTTTTCTGTATTCTCAATAAGCAAATTTTTCCCCATTGTTTCTCGGAGGTTAATCTAAGCTCTTGTGGCTACTATGAACTGTTTGAAAGCCTCAGAAAAAAAGAGAGTAGGTGTGAAATTTAAGGGGATGGAACAACAATTTTCTGCAAATATAAAAAAGAAAGAATTGAATATACTATCACTGTCCCATTTGACAGGTCCACAAATAATTACATCCTATTGACTTTAATCATCTCACATCAAGAAGTAGCTCACTATTTTGCAATACAGTAACAGCTATCGATTCTTAAAAATATTAAATATTTTTCACACACAATGCTAAGGGCTTCACATGAATTATTTCTTTCGTTTCTTAAAATGAATCTATAAGAAAGGGGTTAATATTGTCTTCATTTCACCAATAGGCACAGTAAATCTTACACAATACACACAAATTATCCCAGCTTATACAGCTGGTCAGAATTTGTAGACACTTTTTCTCAGAATTGCTTTTTTTAATGAAAATATTTCTCTCTATTCCCCATCCATACATGTATTTTTTGCCTATATGGTTTTATTTTGGATGTTATTTAAGAAAAACTTTGTTTTATAAAAAGAATGTTGCTATATAAATGAGCGAATGAATGAATAGTATAAATATTACCTAAAGTCTATCAAAAATGTTGTTTAATTCTGTGGAAGACAGGAGCAATCATAAGCAAAACAAAACAAAACAAAAAACAACCCTTAAGCATTTCACTGACAGCCAGCCTATTTTAGAGTTTTTGACTCTGGATTTGCTTCTGTTTTTTAAAAGTAATTATTCTGTCTTGATGAGACTGGATTTTTGTAAACTGAGCAACATGTGAATATTATGGTAAGTCAACTTATTTTTCTGTCATGTTTTTATGTTTTTTAATGTTTATGTTAAATAAACATTGCAAATGTCCAAACAATATATCCATGTTTCATATCACTATAATATGAAAATAATAAAATTATTTGATATGATGGTAGGAACAATGAGTATACCAACATTTATTTATTTTGTTAGATGACCAGGTGTCACATAACATTTATTGGTGACTAACATTTATTGCCATAGTAAGAACAATCCTGGGTCTTCTATACCACTACAGGAGTCAGATAGTCTCTCTCTCTCTCTCTCTCTCTCTCTCTCTCTGTCTCTTTCTTATTTTGAACATCACATATCTGTTGATACATTTTTAGGCATATTTTCTGAATATAAATTTTTTCGTACTTTTCTCAAATCAGAATATGCACTTCATTATGTTATACCCTTGTGTGTGATTACTTTTTGTGCTAGTTCTGATAACATGTTCTTCACAGGTAATAAGATCAGTCAGGACAAGTTACATTTCTGCTCTGCTTTAAGTACCCTTGTCTTTTCTAGTTTGGTTAACTGCCCAACAGCTTGCAACCACTAAATAAGCTCTAATTAACGTGAATGTTATTGTCAGAAACACACCTTTTGGAATCTAGACTTAAATGGCTACATGAAGGTATAATTTAGTGCACTTAATCAGTAACAAGCTCTATTAGGGAACTGAAAGCCTTAGCAAAACTGGCTAAAATCTTAAAATACATTAATAGGGTTACGTTTGAATTGGGGTTTTACAAATCAAACAGAGTAATACATTAATGGCTGGATAATCAGGAGGACACATAATAAAGATAATCTTAATTTATGATAAAAATTTAATCTTCAGTATGAATGTTCTCCTTATATTTGATCAATGTACACTTTAATATAATTGGCAAAAGAGTTAATGGTAATTTTACCTTATAGTTTTTTTTTTTTTTTTTTTTTTTTTTTTACCTTGCAACTTTCTGTTCCTCTATTCTTCATTATTATTATTACTTGTTTTATAAATCCAAGACTTTGCTTCTAAAGACTTCTAAAATTTAATCAATTGATTTTTCTCCACACCCTTCCCTGGGAAATAATGGAGAATTTAAGAATAACTTAAATAAGAATGCTGTTACCTGTATTACAGCGTTAGAATTGGAAAGCGGCCCTGGACTTTTTTGTTGAGATGAAAAAGGGCTATTCTCACTCACATGCCCAAATTAAGACAAAAGAATGGTTCTCTATTATTTGTATGGGAAAATTATATATGCACAGAAATTCAATGTAATCTAATCAATCAGCCACACCCGGAACTAGAGACAAAGAGAGGTGTCCTTGAGCAATGTGAATATACTATATTAATAGGTAAGAGAATAGATAAGAACCACACCATCATATCCAGAAGACAATGAACTCTTCCACAATAATTAATAAAAATAAAGGAAAAGTATGATCTCAGAATCATCAGTATACTTGTTAGCTCCCCAGACCCTCTAACATTCCATTTTCCCAAAACACCAAACACAAAATAGAAAATCAGGTTAAATATGATCAGCTTGCTTTGATGTGTAGCTGACTTGTGCTCTTGAGCACTTTATCTACCTCATGATTTGTCTTTTTCTTTTAAAACCCAATTAAAATAATTATGCTAATTCTCTCCTCAATCATGTGTGATTTTGTGAATAGTGTGATCACATAATATTACATTATTTTTGTATTAATTATTATATTAGACTTATGTCTTGAATGCTCAAAACAAATGCATCTACTGGAGATGGTTAGTTTTCTAGTTCAAGACACTATTGCAAGGGTTGCATCAGGATTATACTATACAATAGCTAATTAGAGCAATGAAAAATATTTATCAGTACATCCATATATTTTTTACTGTGTTGATACATTATATAATGTGTCTGAAAGGGAACACTATACAGAAAAAAATGGCTTTTCATTGATAAAATTGGAAGGAAATGTAGCAACAACAATAAAATGTTATTCTATGTGGAGAGAATGAAATAGAATATAAGGGATATGACACAAATAGAAGCAGAACCTCTGTGAGGCAACTCTTGTAAGTTTTACTATAGAACTTAATAAGCTAACATAATTCCAAAAATTAAATTAGATTAAACAGGTAATCTTTAATTTAAAAAATATATACAAAACTAACTCTCTTTAAATTAGCAGAAACACATGGAAAGGGATTATTTCAAGTAATTTAAAGTCACATTAATTTGACTACTATCCTAATGAAATGTATTTAAAGACAGAAAAGACTTTATCTTTCTAATCCTCTCATTCTCTCTTTCTCACTCTTTCTCTTTCTGTATATGTATGTACATAATATACTTATATTTTAAATATATAAATTACATACTTCTATATATTTTAAATATTATATATTTATATATTTTAATATTTTTACTGTTAGAATATTCTAATATATAATATACATGTCAAAATATTTTCATTACATAATTCTACTTTTAATCATATTATTGATATTGGTGTTCAAAAAATAGATCTAAATTAAAGTATAAAAATAATGTTACTGGAATTCAACATTAGAACAAAAAAGTAGAAATTTAAAAATATAATATGTATGTATGAATTCTATATTTTAAATTTTAATTTGGACGTATCAGTTGTTACTCATGCTGTGTTTTCATCTAAAACTCTGTCTGCTTAAAAGACACAGAAACAATGACTGAGTAACAAAGAACATCACGAATAACTAGTTTGTGGGTCTCTAAATTTATTAAATGTAGGGTAAGAGCAAGAAAATACAAGAAAGACCTGGAACATCTTGTCATTAAGAAAGCAAACATAGGCCGGGCGCGGTGGCTCACGCCTGTAATCCCAGCACTTTGGGAGGCCGAGGCGGGCGGATCACAAGGTCAGGAGATCGAGACCACGGTGAAACCTCGTCTCTACTAAAAATACAAAAAATTAGCCGGGCGCGGTTGTGGGCACCTGTAGTCCCAGCTACTCGGGAGGCTGAGGCAGGAGAATGGCGGGAACCCGGCAGGCGGAGCTTGCAGTGAGCTGAGATCCAGCCACTGCACTCCAGCCTGGGCGACAGAGCAAGACTCCGTCTCAAAAAAAAAAAAAAAGAAAGCAAACATAATTTCTAAGACTTCTGGGAGCAGAGGAATTGGGTGAAGAAGCAAAAAAAGAGAAATGATTATGGGTTTAACTATTCTGTTCTCTCCGTGCTTTATATGTTTAAAAAAAAAAAAAAAACTTCATAGATAATGCATCCCAATTAGTGAAGCTTGTAGCCAATAAAACATAAAAATATTATACAAGCTATTTAATGGAAGCTATTATTATTAACAAGCTATTATTTATACAAGTTATTTAACAGAAAGATCTCTATCTTTAGGAAGTAGGTTATCTTTAGGAAGAAGGCTTTTGTTGTTTAGCTTGCATTTTCTGCTACTTGTGGGTGTATATATTGTAAATGTTTTCATTATTTATATTCAGAGAAAACATTATTTTTCTGAATTTATGACAAGAGCATGTATTTCCATATTGTGCAAGAGTATTACCATGGATAGCATAAGAACTTATAACATGATGATAAAATTCTATCAATTACATGCATTTTAAAATCAAATTTACCTTCTAGTTCTTCAAAAATGGAAATATAATTAAATATTGCTCTTCTGAAACATAGTATAGTTCACAAATATGATCATCAGTCACTTTACTGTGGACATACTGAAAGTATTAATTTTACTATAATTTATAAAATAACAAAGATTATTAACAATAAGTATATATTAACCTGTTCTTTGTATCATGGTATCTCCAATCTGACTACAAAATTTCTCTGATTCAGAAATGATTTTAATATTTTAAATTTTATTAAAAATACCAAAAGAGTAATATCAATTTTTTATTTTAAAATATATAAAATATTTTTATATATTTATTTATATATAAATAAATAAAATATTTAAATATATATAATATATGAAATATTTAAAATATATAAGTGTTTTAAAATATAAAAATGGAAACCATTATATTTGTTTACTTCTATTAGAATAACAAATGTTTGTATTTGCTTTTGAATAGAAGAGATTAAATTTCTTCTACCTTTTAAGGAATAAAATGTTTGAATTAGACCTTCACATATTGTAAGCATTAAATTGTTACTTGCTAAGTGTTGTTTTCATTAGCAGCTATGTTAAAAAGCAAAATTAGTTCTTTTAATATAGATATTTAAGAATTTGGGATCCCATAAACATAATTGAATTAGTTGAGATTTTTTTCTGATTAAATTAATAAATCACCCTCAGAACTAACCATTAAGTACATGCGTTTTGTTTTTTTTTTTTAGTTTCCAGAGGTCCATAATGCTTATTTTCCTTATTATAAACATTCCATGAGATAATTTTTCTTTTAAATATTTTAAAACACAATCTTGGCCTGGCGCAGTGGCTCACACCTGTAATCCCAGCACTTTGGGAGGCCGAGGCAGGCAGATCACGAGGTCAGGAGATCGAGACCATCCTGGCTAACACGGTGAAACCTCGTCTCTACTAAAAATAGAAAAAATTAGCCAGGTGTGGGGGCGGGCGCCTGTAGTCCCAACTACTCCGGAGGCTGAGGCAGGAGAATGGCGTGAATCTGGGAGGCGGAGCTTGCAGTGAGCTGAGATGGCGCCGCTAACTCCTGCCTGGGAGACAGAGCAAGGCTCCGTCTCAAAAAAAAAAAAAAAAAAAAAAAAAGAAAGAAAGAAAAGAAAAAAGAAAAAACAACAACAACACAATCTTCCCACATAAATTAATATTTATACATTTAATTTCAAATTCCTAAGGTATATTTTTAACTTCACAGGATTTATTTACGACAATGATCACACATAATTCTCCTCACAGAATGTCTCAGATGTGACAGAGCCTAACTCACCATGAAACTCTCATTTCTTGCAGTCGGGTTGGAGTTATGTGACTAAGTCTGTGAACGTCTTAAAATAGCTTGTTGGTCCTGCACAGACTGCCTGTTTGGCCATCTCAGAGTTTAGAGCATCCGGTAGAGGACGCTATCATAGCTGGAAAAATCCTAGATGCCAGCATCAGCACGTAGAGGACATCTGATAGACATCAGATTGATACGAACAAAAAATACACTTTCATTTTTTGAAGCAGCTGAGATGTCATACTATTGATTATAACAACTGACAGTGAATATTATAATATGATACACAATGTTGTTAAAATAAGTGATTTAATTTCCTGATGTCAGTAATTGTCCTTTTAAAATAATATATTTGGAAAATAATATGAATGGTCACAGAAAAAAAAAAAACAATGGATTTGAAGAAAATATTGTTCAACTAGAAATTATAGATGTTTACAATAATGTTTATAACAGTGCTATCTTTGATAACATTGCATCACACAATGGCTTCAAGAAAATGAAGGATTATGTACATATATAGAGACAGGATAGAAAGACAAAGAGGTGGGGGCGTGTGTGTGTGTGTGTGTGTGTGTATGTCTGTGTCTGTGTCTGTGTACACATATCTGAAATGAACTGCTTTCCTGGATGGGTAGATGGGGAATCTAAATGTGAGATGCAGTTTATTTATGACAGCAGAAACCTGGATTATATTATTTACCATAATATTTTATATAGTGACCCCCATAACAGGTGCTTTAAAATATCTGAATAAATAAGCAAAAAAAAGGAATTAGGATAATCTGTCACATTACTGATATTCGCCTGCTATATTGAACAACCAACATTTAACCAAGTTTACTCCAAAGAAGATAAATCTTTTCAGTGTTACTATAAGTCTGCAAACCCATTTGCCTCCTAGAGCATAATGTGCTCTTCAAATTGACAGGAAACCAGTCATTGGAGCAGTCAAATCTATGCAGATGATTGTCTAAAGCATACTATTACAGAATGCTATATAACTTAAATCTACTAAGCTATGGGATTATCAAAGAAAATAATGTTCTATTACCTAATTTGCATATTAACTGGACATATTTGTTTTATTATGCCTAATCAGCAGCTTAATGTCTGTCTATATTCAATTGTGCCACTACATTTAAAATCTGAAATCTCTTTATAAAGTAGTTATTGCACAGGTATTTTATGCATTTTATGCAATGAAATCCTCTGATCTTGCAGAAATATATTTGATTCTTGCTATTTCAGTTGGCCTTTCTCTCTAAATGTTTTATAAAAATAAAATAATCTGCAAAAATGTCATTCTTTGATCTAAACCCCTGGCCTAACCTGTATACATCTATAGTCAAGGTCATCTCCACCTCAGCAACAAATCTATTTATATTTTCATCCTCATTTATAAATTTTTAAAATAATATTGACATCCTTGAAAATTTTCTATTTACTATATAAGATAACTCCTTGATATTTTGCCACCTTTATTACACAGTTCAAATATTGTAAGTCAAATGAAGTTTAAGGTACATAAAAGTAAGTCTGAGACAGCAGTTTTATTTTTTTCCAAAGTTTCAGGCATATGAACCTGTTTATAGCATTAAGGGTAAGAAGTATTAGGCTCCTACATACTTCCATAGCATAAATGAAAGGAATTATGCAGGAGATTATTGGAAAAAGATTAGTGGTAAAAGTAGGTGAAACTGCGTGTCTCTGTACTTGCTTCAATACTCTGCCTTCTTGACTGCCTGAATGACAGAGATAACCCTGGCTGGGCTCTGTGCTTCCTGAAGCCATTGAGTGATTCAGAGTTCCCCTTTTATAAACTTTGTGAAACAACAAGTAAAATGATTGCTTAATGGATTATTTTTCACCTGCACACAAAAAAATCTATCCTAAAAAATTAGTGCACATAACTCTGGTTTAGCTTTATCAGCAGTTTTTACACAGTTAATTAGTTATCAGGCTGTAAACTTTTGAAACATCAATGCTATTTTAAAGAGCTGCCATTAAACACAGTATCTGGGAATAGTTTACAGCATTCTATTTTTATCTCTTCAGAAAATAAATCTAGAACATCTGTTACCAAAAGTAAATCTAGTATTGCACAGAGTTAGAAACAAATTTCTGAAAGGTAGAAGGGAAAGCAAAACAAACAAATGAAAAACTAGTTGTAATTACATGCAGAAAATGGACAGAGCACAACTTGACATCTTAATGATTAATTCAGATCCCCACATACTTGCTTTAGCTGTGATAACTGGTAACATATTCTATACGGTTGGATGGTCTGATCAGTACTGCTAGTAAAAATCTACTCAGGGAGGTTGTGTCATGTAATTCATCAAAAGTACTTGCAGTTAGCATCTTTAATATTATCCCATTATCCACATGGTGTGTGTATCAAATAAATAATACAAGTTTAATAGATAATCCTATAAACCACATACTGCATGCAATAAACATTTGATAAAGCATGTTTTTGTATCGATAAAAGCCTAACAGATCATTATAATTCTAGACATTAACACTATTTGTATTTGATGTTATCATTATGGAAATTTTTATCAATTAATAACAAAATGGATTCTATTTGGAATTAGTATTTCACTATTATATTTTCCCTTCATTCATATATTGAAAACTTAGACTCACTACTTACTACCCAGTGTTTCATATACATCATTTGGTAAAGATTTGTTTAGTTATCCAAAATGGAAAAACAAATTTAGAATGGCTTAAACATCCTAAAACACAGAAAGAATTTCAAGGGAGTCATTCCAGGGTTGGTGTCCATTTCATCTTCTCTGAATATTGACTTTCTGTCATGGTCTTAGGAAGTCTCTCCTCCTCCAGGTATCATATCAGTGTGATATCACGTTATATCAAGTCAACGAACATTGCTTGGCACATTACTACTTTCAACAAAATTGCAAAACTTCTAAAAGAGAGAAAAGAAAAAAATGAACATATGTTAGCCAAACAGCAATATCTGACACACATGTGTTGACTTACTTAATCTTCAGGTCAACCCAGTCAATCAGGTATTCTCATTTTACAGAGGAGTTAACGGAGGCATATAGAGATCAAGTAACATAAAGTCAGAGAGATTATTACCATTTTTCTTTCACCAATGTCGTTGTATTTTCTCCTTTGTACATAATTATTGGCTGCTTTTAACTTTATTTGATTATGTTCTGACAAGCTTTTCTTTAAAGTTACAGGAAAGGTCTTAACATAACACCTATTCCTCTATCTATTCATTCATCCATTCATTTATGGTGAATATTTTGTGTGTGGATGTTGATCAAGGTATTAAGAAATCAGTTATATAGGAAGAATAAGTTCAAGATGTCTATTATACAGCATAGTGACTACAATTAATATAATAGTCTTATGGTAGATTTGCAAATGAGACTTTTGAAATATCCTAAGTCAATATGTAGGGAAGAAACAAGCTGCAAAGTCTCAAATAAGCTTTTATAAATAAAAGTATTAAAATAACCATGAAACATTAAATTATGCTGTATCTATTAGTCATCAGGAAAATACTGTATTCATCATCAAATGTTGGTACACACGTACTGGAATGTTTACAATGAAAAAAGATATAAAGCTTTATAGTCATCAGGAAAATACTAAATTCATCATCAAATGTTTGTACATACATACCAGAATGATTATAATGATTAAAAAAAATAAAGCATTAGCACGTACATATTACCGAATAACAGGACTTCAATGCATACCTGGTGAGAAAACCAATAGCATCTGTAAAAGCTAAACATAGCAAACCAAGACTCAGCCATTATATTCATAGATATTTAACCAATAGAAATTTGTTTATATGTCTACCAAATGCACTGAGTATTTATAACAACATTATACATGAAAGCCTCAAAATGAAACCAATGCCAGCAGTTGAATGAATCAATAATTATGATACATATATATGTTGTGGAACACCATTGAATTTTGGATAATTATTAGTACTATGATACACAACATCCGTGATTTCATGAATGAACATGGAGTGAAACATATAACACATGGAATAATGCCCTGCCCAGTGAGGAGGAATCTAGAGAACCAGTCTGGCCACAGTGGCTTTGCGACACCCAGCCCAGACCTCCAAGCCTCCTTAGGACTGTCAGGCAAAAACCACCTACTCAAACCTCAGTAATGGTGGACGCTGTGCTGGCAGCGAGAATTTCAAGCCTGTGGTTCTTAGCTTGCTGGGCTCCATGAAAGTGGGACACAGTGAGTGAGACCACTTGACTCCCCGGCTGCAGCCCCCTTTCCAGGGGAGTGAATGGTTCTGTCTTATTGGAGTTCCAGGTGCCACTGGGGTACCAAAAAATCCTCCTGCAGCTAGCTTGGTGTCTGCCCAAACACCTACCCAGTGTTATGCTTGAAACACAAGGTCCTGGTGGTGTAGGCACATGAAGGAATCTACTGATCTATAGATTGCAAAAAACATGGTAAAAGCATAGTAATCTGGCAGGGTAGCATAACAAGAGAACTTCATGAAACATACAAAAGTATCAATAGCTGAATCCATCAAGTGGAAGAAAGGATATCAGAGATTGAAGATCAACTTACTGAAATATAAGCATAAAGACAAGATTAGAGAAAAAAGAATGAAAAAGAATGAACAAAGCCTCTAAGAAATATGGGACTATGTGAAAAGACCAAACCTACAACTGATTGGTGTACCCGAAAGTGACGGGGATAATGGAACCAAGGTAGAAAACGCACTTCAGGATATTATCCAGGAGAACTTCCCCAACCTAGCAAGATAGGCCAACATTCAAATTCAGGAAATACAGAGAACACCACAAAGATACTCCTCGAGAAGAGCAGCGCCATGACACCTAATTGTCCCATTCTCCAAAGTTGAAACAAACGACAAAATGTTAAGGAGAGCCAGAGAGAACAGTCAGGTTACCTACAAAGGGAAGCCTATCAGAGTAATAGCAGGTCTCTCTGCAGAAACCCTACAAGCCAGAAGAGAGTGGGGACCAATATTCAACATCCTTAAAGAAAAGAATTTTTAACCCAGAATTTCATATCCAGCCAAACTAAGCTTCATAAATGAAGGAGAACTAAAATCCTTTACAGACAAGCAAATGCTGAGAGATTTTGTCACCACCAGGCCTATGTTAGAAGAGCTCTTGAAGGAAGCAGCACTAAATATGGAAAGGAAAAACTGGTATCAACCACTGTAAAAACACACCAAAATATAAAGACCAACAACACTATGAAGAAACTGCATCAACTAATATGCAAAATAACCAGCTAGCATCATGATGACAGGATCAAATTCACACATAACAATATTAACCTTAAATGTAAATGGGCAAAATACCCCAATTAAAAGACACAGACTGGCAATTGGATAAAGAATGAAGACCCATAGGTGTGCTGTATTCAGGAGACCCATCTCACGTGCAAGTACACACACAGGCTCAAAATAAAGGGATGCAAGAAGCAAATGGAAAGCAAAAATGCAGGGGATGCAATCCTAGTCTCTGATAAAACAGACTTTAAACCAACAAAGATAAAAAAGTCAGAGATGTGCTTCACATTTATAACCATATTTTAAAATAAAATAAGCACATACATTCTGCCACAGAAGTCTTTTTTGGTTAAGTACCTTTAACAAACTTCTACATGTGTAATTTTTGTAAGGGATAATTAAATACATATATCTCATTTGTTAATATCTAAAACATGGTAAAATATATGTATCTTCTTCATTCTTATCTTGGCTCTTGGCTTTTCTCAAACTTAATATTAATCCTTTTTCCAATCTTATTTATCACCTTTCTTTTAATCACAGGTATTTTGTTCCAGTGTGTTTTTCTCCAGTTGCTACTGATAGTCACTTCATTATCTGAAATCCTTTTACTTTCATCTCTACAAATACAAATTTTCTGATTAATGTATGGGATATATATCCCTTTCTAAGTTGTAGTTAAATCATCTCTCTTATCAAATCAAAATATCCTTTAAGTGGATCACTTACTGGATTATTTTATATATCCTTTCTAACACTGAGAATTGTGAATTAAACATAGTGAATGAATTAATGAATGTATATGTGTGTTTGACGCACACACATGCTAAGTCACACTCACTTAAAATAAGCCAAAGCCAGGAACCACAGGGTTGAATCAAAATATGCCTTATTTTTATTTGATTTGAAAACATATATTTATTTTCCCTCTGTAAATCAATATGCTTATAATCTCAATGACTGACTTTTGTCAAAGTAATCCTTGATTCTTTTATTTCAATCATTGCTAAAAAAATGAATCCTAAGAAAAATGACACTTATTATTTCTTAGAAACTGAGAAGTAAAATAGTATGCTGGACTCTCTCCTTGGTAAATTGCTAAAATTTAACTTAAATATAAATATGGCTAGTCACTTTGATATTTATATTAGTACTTATTCATTTGTGAATGAATAATTTCTGATCTGCTTGACTAGAACACATCCCAAATATTTTTCTACATCTACAGAACACCTACCTAAACCAGAATGATCAATGTCAAAAGAAGTTTAACAGGAAGAAACAACATGACTAATGTCTTCCCATGAGAAAACGTATCAGTGTAAAATGGCATTTAAAAAATTTCATCCAGAGCATACACATCTCTAAATGTGTTCCTCATTTTGCATGCAATGTAAAATCTTATTAATCACTTATTTAGATTTTCTTAGCATATGTCTGTCTCAGCAATTAACATGGAGCATTTACTCTTTGAAACAATATCAAATGGTAAGAATACATATATCAGTCTTGATGTTTATCTAAGCAATATGTGTTATGGCAAGAAAATAGTTCCATAAAAGAATGACTCTACTGAAAATATTTTAACAAGATACCTTATGTGGTACTTAATTACACTGAAGAGAAATGTAAATATCATGGTTCATAACCAATTTTTTCATAAATTATGATTTATGATGATATTTTGTTTTGTAAGTGACTTTACTAAATGTGAAGCATTTAACATTTAGTAAAATCCATCTTTGGGTAATATTTTCAGAATCTTTCTATGCAATACTGTGTTTCTCTAGGTTGGTTAGTATTATTGATACGTTACATGTGTTTGTTTTACTTTCCTTCTTCCTTCTATATTGATTATTCCTCACTTGAAAATTCCTAAGAAAATAAGCATATGTAGAGTATGCTGTGATATATCCTTTGAAGCAAAGATAGTGACTTGAGAAAAAAATAACTACATCTACATAGGATGATTGTTCTCACTTTTTTGTCTTATATTTCTCAAGGTTCTTACCCTCCACATCTTTCCTGACCTCATCTACCATCACCACATCACCCTCTGTATGATATTTTCTCTCACTAGATTGTTAACATCTGAAAATCTGCTGTATGAACCCGCGTATGAAGCAAATATTATTCTTAAGATTTATTTTCACATTTGCATGCCCTCCAAGAAATGAGATCCACTCAATTCTGAGTTTTTAGCAGATGTTTATTGAAGACATATGTGTAACCATATGGCTTTTGGAAAAAAAAATTGCTAGTAATGCACTTAATAAAATCTCTCACCGATTATAGTCTTCTGCAAAATAAACTTGCACTTAATTACATGGCTAAATTTACTTTCTAAATAAAATCTGTGCCATTTTTTCATTCGTATGATATGTGTTACATGCCAAATAGTTTGAAAAGTTAATGCCTGCTTTGGTTTACATAAAGCAAGCAAATGTCTGTCTTTTAAAGATCTGAAATGCAAAAGACCATGGCTTGAAGAAAAGCCATTGGCAAAACAAAAAAGAAAAACAAATAAACACACAAAAAACTTAATTATGATATTCAAATCTAATATCTTTGGAAATAAATTCTGTTCTGCACATATTAAGACTTATTGGAGACTTCAAATACAATGAACTATATGAGATGTTGAAGTACAATTAAGCTATAAGATTTAATCCATAATGTGCTTAGATTTATGTTGCTTAAAGTGTTTTCTTTAAGCCACTTTTTTCTAGCTTGTCCTTTATGCAGATTTTACTAGATAAAGGATGTTATGTCAAGAGAACTCCTACGATCTTGTTTGCGTCTGTGAAATTCTGAACAATTGACAGGACAATATTTCCAGAAGACATCAATGCCAATTTAATAAGTATTAAAATATAATTTTATTTAAAAAATGCTTGAAATAAATGTTACTGTTATTTTGCAAATAAATTTTACCTGCTTCTTGTAACCAAAAAGAAGTTGTGTCATGCAGCCACCACTGATGTGATAGCTGTCTTGCCTTTAAAAATTAAGGTAAAAGCAGGGCATGGTGACTCATGCCTGTAATCCCAGCACTTTGAGAGGCTAAGGCAGGTGAAACACTTAAGGTCAGAAGTTGGAGACTAGCCTGGCTAACATGGGGAAACCCCATCTCTACTAAAAACACAAAAATTAATCGGGCATGGTAGTGAGCACCTGTAATCCCAGCTACTTGGGAGGCTGAGGCAGGAGAATCTATTGAACATGGGAGGCAGAGGTTGCAGTGAGCTGAGATCATGCCACTGCACTCTAGCCTGGGCAACAGAGTGAGACTCTGTCTCAAAAAAAAAAGATTAAAAAAAAAATTACAGTAAAATATAATTAACATTTAAATTACGATTTAATTAGCTGATAATGTGGACAATACTGAAGATAATAAAGATTTTTCATTTAATTGGAATATTTGTTGTCACAAGAATAGAGAAAATGATATGTAAGTGAGATAGAAATTTGATAAATATAAAATAAAACAAGAGAAAAAAATATTTCTAATAAAGACTCACGTCATCGATAACACTATTTGTTTGGAATACAAATGGTAAACTTCCATTATCATGTGTTTCACAAACTTGACAAAAAAATTAATACTGACATTTTTCTTCCAGAAGGCTTCATTTCTGGTTGCCTTTTTTCCCAATTGAAAATAAAAGTTTATTTATTTCTAAGATTATTTAAGGCATAAGACTATTACATACTTTAGGCCAGGCACGGTGGCTCATGCCTGTAATCCCAGCACTTTGGGAAGCTGAGGCAGGCAAATCATGAGGTCAGGAGATTGAGACCATCCTGGCTAACATGGTGAAACCAAACCTAGTCTCTACTAAAAATACAAAAAATTAGCTGGGCATGGTGGTGGCGGGCGCCTGTAGTCCCAGCTACTCAGGAGGCTGAGGCAGGAGAATGGTGTGAACCTGGGAGGCGGAGCTTGCAGTGAGATGATGTGATCACACCACTGCACTGCAGCCTGGGCAACAGAGCTGGACTCTGTCTCAAAAAAAAAAAAAAAAAACAACTATTACATGCTTTATTTGAGATATATATATATAGTGAAATGATTAAATCAAGCTAATTAACATACTCCACATACATTCTGGAATTATAAACATAATTCTAAGTGCAATTCCAAATAAACATAATTTTAAATGATAAGTGGGTTTTGGTTTTGGTTATTGATATTATGTCAATAGAAAATATTTAATGTTTCTCTTAATTCTACTTATTGTCAATTCATTATAAATGTCTCATAGTGTCCTACAGTGTGTTTTTTTTTTTTTTTTTTCTTTTTTTTAACCAGACTATATTTGGATCTTTGGGCCAGTCCACAGATTAAAGTCATGATTGTGTCACCATTGAAATTTCCTTTTATTTCCTACATTTTCCATTCTCTCTTTACTTTTATTTTTCTCCATCTCTGTTGGTGAAAACAGCCTTTACAAAGTACCAGTCAGGAAATCACATTTATCTTTGACTCATCTAATCCATCATAAAGTTCTACAATTTTTAGTTTCTATAAAGTTATCAAAAATATCTAAATATTATCAATCATAATGCTATTGTTTTAGTTAATTTTTGCATAAATTATTACTATAGTCATAATAACTCTTTGATATTGATCTGAATGTTTTTAAGAGGAAAAAGTTAATATTCAAGTGGAATGTGTTGAATTAAAATTATTAAAGATTAAGAAGGTAAATCAAATGACATTTCTTTCCTACTTTATATCTCATTGTTTTTTTCACGTTCCAGAATGAAAAATTGTATAAGCAAATGTATCAGGTAGCCTGGGCTGTTGTAACAAAATCCAATCCATTTGGGTGGCTTAAGCAACAGAAATTGATTTATTCAGTTCACAGTTTTGGATGCTGAGAGTGAGTCCAAGATCAAGGTGCCAACAGGTTTAATTTCTGGGGTAGGCTCTCTTCTTGGCTTGCAGAAAGATGGCTGCCTTCTAGCTGTGTCCTCACATAGGAGAGAGAGAGAGAGACAGATGGGGACAGAGAAACAGAGACAGAGAGAATGTGGAGAGTGAGAGAAAGAGGACAGAGAGAGCAGGAACTCTAGTGTCTCTTATTATAGGGATATCAATCCCATTATGACCCTCATGACCTCACCTAACATTAATTACCTCCAAAGGGCCTCATCTCTAAATGCCATCACATTGGGAGTTAGGGATTAAAGATACAAATTTTATAGGGTCACAAACACCCAGCCCATTTAAGTAAGGCTACATAGAACAAAATGAATAAACTGAAAAAAAATACAATTTTCCAACTTTGAAAATTTAGATACTTAAGACATGTGATTTTCTAAATCCTGTGAAGAAATACTCAAAAAGAAAATAATAAAAAGCCTTGACTTCCCAGTCAAGTTATATTCACAAAAAATCATGGAATATGGTGTAACACATTAAAAGATAACAGTACTTTTGATTTGAGCTGTCATCTTCAAAGTAGAGCTAACCTTTATTTATGTATGCATTTTTGCTAGCTTTATTAAGGTATATTTCATAAACAAAAATTTTATATATTTATTGTGTATGATGTGATATTTTGATATATGTATATATCAGGAGATGATTAAATCAAGCTAATTAGCATATCCATCACATCACAGCATTACAACTTTCTGTGGTGAAAATATTTAAGACCTTATCCCTTAATGATTAGAGCTAATTTTTAATTTATTTTCACTAAGATAAATAGTCTAAAAAAGTCCCAAGGGCCATGACTACAATAGCATGGATATATTATAATTTTACATCTTAGTCACATAAATATGCTTTAAATTCATTTCTTCAATTAATTCTCCATTTGACACTTGGAAGTTACTTTTTAAAAACCTTTGAATAAATTATTTCAAAGCCACTTATTTCCTGTAATTTTTTTGTGACCGAATTTCAAAAATAGGAAAAAACGATGAAGCAAGAAAACACACAGGCAGATATTCTATCAAACTTCAGACAAAAAGACCTCAGGTTCATGTATTCATCTAGGAGAAATCCTGGATTTCTGTCTTACTCAATTCCATTTAAGTCCTATTTATCACAGTTGAATGTCTGGTGATTCAATACTGCTGATAGTGAACAATGTACATGGCAACCTTTGTAGAGAAGAGTTCATTTTTGATCATGTGAGTATGAGGTAACTTTAAGATATCCAGTTAGAGGTATGAATTAAGTAGTTAGTGAAAAGTATCTGGAGAGTCTAAATTCTATGGCTCCAAATCGTAATTTGCATGTATATGTGTAAGTGTGCAGTTTATTTTAGCATGTATATATTTGATTTGAAAGTTTTTAAGGCAACTTGTAGAGCTCACCTCAAAAAAACTGAATACAGTAACTATAAAAATATACCATTAACAAATATTTCTTATGGAACTTAATCAGTGGTTAACCTGAGTGTAGAAACAATTTTGTCTGTAACATGTTACTGATATTATGGAGACAAAACTTTATTTAGGTTTTAAAATGATATGCCAAATACCTTCATACTTCAATAGCATAGGTGAGTTTATGTTGTGAATGTATTCTTTTCATTGCAGAGGTTGGCAAAAGTCAATAGGGATATACAACATTATGTATTGGTCAAAACCTGTAGAACTTTTCAGCACGAAGAGTGAATCCTAACATATTCTAATAAAGGAAAATCATTAAGGAGATACAAGGATCCCAGGAAGAAATGCAGATTTAGACAAGAGACTCTAATTGTATTACAAATGGATGAAAAAAACTCACTAGACATAAAGAATAGGATGATTACCAGAAGCTGGGAAGGGTAGTGAGAGCCTGGGAATTAAGAGGGAGTGGTTAATTGGTACTAAAAATATAGAGAGAGAGAATGAAGAAGACCTACTATTTGTTAGCACAACAGGGTGACTGTAGTCTAGCATAACTTAATAAACATTTATAAATAACTTAGCATGTAATTGGATTGTTAGCAACTCAATTGATTAAATGTTTGAAAGGATGGGTACCCCTTTCTTCTTTATGTGTTTATTTCACATTGCATGCTTTTATCAAAATGTCTCATGTACTCGATATATATATAATATATATATATATATATACACATATATACACACACACACTATGCACATAGATAAATTTAAAAAATTAATTTAAAAAATCTCATTGAAGCAGCTGGGGATGAAAAATTCTTACTTTCACTTTGGAAATAATATGGCCTCTGTAAGAATAAAGTCAATAGAAAGAAGTAAGTACTCTTGTTGAAGAAGATGTTTCTCCCAGAACGCAGGTTAGCAATTTTGCTATGGCTACACTTAAGTGCTGGATTTTTCTCTGAGTAAATGGATTCCAGATGGCAAGGGGCGAGCTTCTCATTATGGGCATGGGAATTTACAGATAGGCAAGAGTGGATGCTAGAATTATTCATGTGGTAATGGATTAGAGATGGAGAGATAGTATGAATTCACATTTGGCTTAATATAAATACAGATGGTTACTATATAACTATTTATAATATGTGTATGTATTTGGTTAGTATATACACATATCATTTATTTGTTCTGGCAGCTAATGGTTCCTAAAAGCAGTAACACCTCAGTAGCAACAAACATTTTTACCACATAGACCTCTTTGTTCTCATGCCACTTTCCAGTAAAATAAATTAGTATTACTTTGAGATACAGCTGACTCTGTAACTGAGGCACGAAATGTAGAAGATGAGCTTGGAGCATCTTGTAGGGTCACAGAGAAATGAAGTGATCAAACACACACACACACACACACACACACACACACCCTACAAAATACCACACATTGGTGGAGATATGTCAAAACAACATAGGAGCAGAGTGAAAGGGTTTCCAATGGCTAAAACTGCAACAAGTTGAGCAACAAATTTAACAAAATATAAAATAATTTGTCTATAACCCAAAGTACAAAATAAATATCCACAAGTGTGTACCATTATAAATAAGTAAATGGAGGAGATAACATAAATCTTCCATGAAGAAGAAATTCCAAATAATTTATGTAGATACTTCTCCTTAAATGAAGAAAAGTGTATCTCCTCACTCCTTAAGTGTGTTTTGTTCATAGTAACTTCCTTCCGAAGAATACAATAAGGAAATGTGGGAAAAATAATAGAGTTACAGTGGAGAAATCTGATAAATCCTAACCCAGCCAGGTGTGAGCAACTGAAATGATAGAACTGTAGTTAATTGAAATGTGAAATACTATGACAGTAGTAGTTTTGAGGAGGCAGGAGTGACAGGGGTGGGAATTGAATTCCATGTAGTTAAATTAAGTTTTAAATATTTATTAAGTATCTCATATATTGCACAGACAGTTAAATACAGAATCTGGAGTTCAGTTAAAAAACTAGGTGAAATCACATTTAAACGTTGGCAATTTCAATTTGAGAAATTTTAGTCTGGTATGTCAAGATATTTGAAAGGATAATATTACCACAAGGACAGCAATCACCATTAAGAGAGTCTTGTATCACGAATTAACATAGCAAGAAAGAAAAAATGCTGTCACTATCTCTCATAGACATAAATGCAAAACTCCTGCATAAACATTAGCAAATTAAATCCATCAACATATAAAGTATGTAACACATCCTCACCTAGTGGGATCTATTTCATGAATACACAAGTGATTTATTATTAGTAATTAATTAATGTGTCTCACCTATTTGGAAAAGAAATGGAAAATACAACAACAATAAAGATAGAAAAGTGAATAATGAAATACCACATTTGTTCATGAGAAATTTCAAATAATTAAAATAGAAATGTTATTAATCTGATCATTGGTAACTAAAAAGAAAAAGAATTCTAACAAGGTAAAATAAAAAAATGATAAAGACATGACAAAATAGAAGAACCCAATGGCAAATAAGAGTATTAAAAAAAACAAAAAAACAAAAAAAAACAACAACGCAACAGCATTATTTATTAGGGAAAAGTAAACCAAACCCTCAATGAGATATCACTGCACAACAACTAGAATGGCTTAGAAACAACAAAAATGAAAACAAAAAGAAAAAATCTGATCAGATTAAGTTTTAAAAAGACGCAAGTGTTTCAGTTACATATTATTGCATAATATATTATTACCCCAAAATTTGGTGGCTTAAAGCAATAGAGCTTGGTTACTTTTCATAATTCTTTGATGGCTAGCAGCTCAATTTTTTTTTTTTCTGATTCACATGTTCAAAGTAAATATAATAATAATAACTCAAGTTCAAGGGAAGTGAAATAGATTCCCCCTCTTGATGGCATGAGTGGCATACATGGATGGTAATAGGATAAATTACCAGTGGCTAATCTGGAGAAAATCTATCTTACTTCTCTGTCCACCATAATTCACATACATGCAAAATCTACCCACTTTCTTCCAAGTACCACAGAGTATCATCTAATCAAGGTAACAGGGTCTAGATATGGATAAAGTTCCTCAGGAACTCTCCATTTTGATATGGAAACTTGTGAATTAAGTGAGTTACTTGTCCATCTCCCACTCACCCTGTGTGCAATAGCGAACCAGGGACAGAAAAACTGCAGTAGATTCTCCTATTTGGAAAAGAAAGAAAGGGAAGCTCTCAGTTGATAGCAATTTTGAAATCAAATCTTGAGTATATTGGCAGTTTCCCCAGTTTGGGGTACAAAGGATATTTCTTTATTAGGTCTGAATTCTGACATCTACTATTGGAAACTGAATCCATTTTTTTCCCAGGCTCTTGGTTTTTCCCTTGGGCCTTTTGTCTAAGAACTTTAAAATAATTTATTTATTTATGTTCGGAACTGTCTGTGTTTGTAGCTCAGGGCCCATTTTCAATTATGTCTGTTTATTTGCAAACCAACAGTGAATTTCTCATGACATTTACCTTACAAAATCAGTGGGTTTTTAATGAATATTATTATCATTAAAACAAAGTTTGTATGCACTCCCTTTAAAATTAGAAGTGAAATAAGCATGGCTTTATCACTATATCAGTTAATACTGAAGAAAAGAGTAACATAATTTATAAAATTAAGTGTAGGGTCTACAAACAAAGAAAAAAACCTAAATCTTAAAAATCTTTTAAAGCAGATTTTCAGATATCTTTATTGGGGCAGGAGTCCTTTTGGGCAGATAGATGCTATTTACTGTAACCATGCCAAATTTATTGCAATCTTTCCTTTTTGTTTAGGTTACACTGAAAATTACAAATTTTCCCACAAAAACCTAATATGCTTAGCAATCATATTTTCTCCAAATGCTGCATTGCAAGTTTGCAAAGGATGCTGTAAGAAAGTATCACAAACTTTGTGTCTTAAACAACACAAGTGCTTTTGTTTCACAGTTCTGGAGGCTACAAGTTCAAGGTCAAGGTGCGTACAGGACTGCTTCTTTCTGCGGATGTGAGGGAGAAATCTGTTCTATGCCTGTGTCATAGCTTCTGGCTTTTGTTGTCAGTCTTTGGTGGTTTTGGCTTCTGCCTCTTCATTCTAATCTCTTCCTTCATCTTGACATGGCATTCTACCTGTATGTATACGTGTGTCCAACTTTCTCCTTTTTAAAATTGCCCCCTTTTTAAAAAAGAGAAATACTCCAGTATGATCGTATCAAGTAATGGCATCTGCAATGACTCTGTTTTCAAGTCAGGTTACATTCTGAGATACTGTGGGCTAGGATATCAGTGTATTAATTTGGGGGGAACATAATTCAACTCTTAACATCTGCTTTCAGAAAGTACTAAAAGAATGAAGAAAGTACTTGAAAACCACACAGGTATGTGTCTTATAATTTCTTATATATTGTTGATGTCATTATTCACAGATTCTATATTTGAAAGTTATCTTGCACAATGTAATCTGTTTGTAAATATCAAAAACAAAACTCTGGCATTGGTGGTCATAGATGAATATGCCCATATGCAGAATAGCAAAAAAAAAAAAAAAAAAAAAAGAGTCTTCGGACACATTCCTTCCAGCTGATGTCCTACAAAGTGACTCTCTGCGTTCTTGCTTCAGCTCTCATGTGGTAAACAGGTTTCCTTCTGCAGTCTATATAATACTATATTTTGTGCTATTTTTTTATTCTAAAATGCTCTTTACTATAACCTGTGTGCAAGAAGGCTGTGACATGCCTTATGGAGAAAACATGTTTAATAGACAAATTGTATTCAGGAATAAGTTATAGTGTTTTGGTCATGACTCCAGTGTTAAAGATCAACAATATAAATTCATAATTTATAATATTATATTAATAAGATATCTTTAAACAGAAACACACATAAAATGATTTTGTGATGGGTTGGTAAATATGTTGTGACCAGAAGCTCATGGGAAACTAACTCAGCATTTCCCTAGGAACAAGAATTCAATATTCACTAACTCAGTGTTCATGGTTTATAAACAAAACTACTAAAAACAATGATGATGAACGATAATATGTATGGAGACACACACACACTTACGCACAAAGAATTAAAGAAAAAGCTTAGTGAAAAAATTACTAAAGTTGGTAGACTGAATAACAGGATGAATTGTGATGTTACCCATTGAGAAGGGAATGACCATTGAAGAAGCATGCTGTGAGTTATGTATGTGTCAAAAGTTTGCCTTGAAAATGTAAAATTGGAGAACTTAAAATTCCACTCTCCCTCAAAAGCATAGCTGAAAGATATTGGGAAGCTACACATTTCATTATTTTCTTTGGGAGGGTCGTACCCATAAACACACAGGTACCTCCCTGTCTCAGCCTTATGTGGGTCCTTTCTAACAAACCTGTTTGGGAAATTTACCAATCATCCTTTAGCTTCCCTGGATTGTAGTCCAATAAAATCTCAACCTTGTTTAAATTTAACCTAACTCAACCCTTTTCCCATAATCTGCTGTAAACTTTGCTTTTTGTTTAGCAAGAGGCTGCATCTCCATTTTGGGTGCTCCTTTACGGGAGCAAAAATTTTGAAATTAATTCAGACTTTTTAACTTCAAATTTGAATAAACTGTGATTTCCTTAAACAAGTAGGAAACACTTTATTATGCATCCAAGTGGAAATGTAATTTAGGAAATTATATATGAATCTAAAATATTGTTATAAAATATAAATTTATAAGACGTGAAAATACTCTGGTGTTGAAAGCCAATATATTACTTGTGTAAAATTTAGAACAGATGATGAAGGAGAACTGAGTCTAAAAATTAGACATGTGAAGAAATGGTTGAGTTTTAAAAAGGTGAGAGGAAGGAAGCAAATGGTGACTCATGAATAAAGGTACAAGAGCATGAAGTCTTTTACTCAGAGAATAAAACATTTTAAAAAGTGATCTGTTGAGTTAAAGCTGCTAAAATGATTAAGCAGCTCATTTCATATGGAGATCATTGGTGACTTTGGTATAGAAAACCAAATTGCTACAGCAAAGGTGTGTAATCAACTGTTAACAGAAAAGGAAGCAAAGGATATCCATATAGCGGCGAATAGGTTCATGGTTTTTGTAATGAGATAATTGAACGGTTTTCTTCTGATTGTTTTTGTGTGTGCGTGGAAAAACAAGCAAAGTTATCTGCTTAGAATGAGTACTGCGGAGAGGGTTTTGGAGATTTTGGAGATTTGAGAGAATAATGAAATTGTGTTATAGTCTATGGCTGGAGGAAAATGAGTAGACTAGGGAGATACATGAAGCAATGATAAGAGCCCATTTGAGATTTAACATCCTAAATGGAAAGTAATGTACAATTAGCAAGGTGTTATATTTTCCTCCAGCCACCTTCATTGCTTGACTGAATCCAAAAAGATGTAGAGCAGATATTGACTGGATTTGGAGGCTTTTTGGTTTTTTTTGTTTTTCTCAGTAAAGTACATGGTGGAGGGAACAACAAGTAAGTTGTAATCAGGTTAGTTACAGTTGATTAAATCTAACCATAATAAGTGGAGTGAAAATTGAACTGAAATATCTAATGGGTTTATAAATTAGGATTAAGGAGGCTAGATATATTGGGCTGGAATAATAGACTGACATTAGGATAACATTACGATTGAAACTAATATTGTAAAGTTGATGTGGTTATGGCTACTGATAAAGTCCTGGGCATGACAATAGTAAGTAGTAATGGGCAGAGGTGGCTTAGAATAAAATATAAATGCAGAGTTACAATTCAGGAACTAAAAGTTCAGGGTTTGAGGCTGAGTGTTTCTGTATTTGTTTATATGCAATGTTTAAACTTAATTTAGATTTAAATAATCAAATATTTCTTGAAATATTATTTTATTTTATTTATTTTGAGACAGAGATTCACTTCACTTTGTTGCCCAGGCTGGAGTGCAGTGGTGCGATCTCGGCTCACTGCAACCTTCACCTCCGGGTTTAAGTGATTCTACTGCTGCTTCAGCCTTCCTACCAGCTGGGACTACGGGTGCCTGCCACCATGCCTGACTAATTTTTGTATTTTTAGTAGAGACGGGTGTCCCCATGTTAGCCAGGCTGGCTCGAACTCCTGACCTCAGGTGATCCACCTGCCTCAGTCTCCCAAGTGCTGGGGTTACAGGGATGAGCCACTGTGCCCAGCCAAAATTTTAGTTTGTTAACTAAACTTATCATCAATTAAGAGAAACAAAATCAAAGTTAAATATTAGATTTATTATAATAAACTTTCTAGAAAAGCTAATTTCTTTTTTACTCTTTGGCTAATCGCATATTTTGACTTTAAATAGGTATTAGTAAATTTGCACCTTGGGCAATGACTCTTTGCTTTTTGAAAATAAAATTTAACAGATTTAAAAATAAAATGACTCATTGATTCGTAGACATTTCTGTATTTTTCACAATATTCCTAAGGTTTTATTTCTCTTTATGTTAAAAATGAATTCCTTTTGTAAGACATAGGAAAAAAAATATTTAAATCATTCTTTATTGATGAATAATTTACATTTTTTCCACCATCCTGGCAGGTTCTCTCTTGACAATTAATCTTGAAGACTTTATCGTCCTCTGCCCATTAGCATATGATCCATGTTGTAACTAACACTAGAAGGTCCAGATGCAAAAAGTTTATAGTAGATGTTCCTAACAAATGTCTACAAAATCTCTGGAATTCTCAACACTATTATTTCAAGCAGAAATTGATAAATGAGTAAATAAAGAATGAAGAAGTTTAACTCTCCAGCTGGAAAGAAGTTAAAAGTTTGGGGGAAAAAGATACAGTGCAATCTTTCAATATCCTAACCACTTAATACACATTAGATTTTTAAAGATATAGTCTGCTTTGTGTGAAAACCCATTTTTATTTTGATTTAATAAAAATATTTTTAACAATCTTTTGAAAATGTACGTATAGTTTTGAGAAAGAACAGATGAATATACGAGGAACATTGAACTGAAAAATTCATCAGCAAGAAATATTTTTCTTTACATTATTTTAGTAATTACTCTTTTAATGTGTGAAGCAAATTTTTGAATTTAGAAATGCTTTAATTCAAAACATATAAATTACAGTTAACTCATTTGTATGATTCACAAGTAAAAAGAGAGTCTGAAAATTGACAGTGGAATTTAAGTATATTTCTGTTGAAAAATTTACCACTGTTTCCTCAAAGGTTTAAGATCATTTTCAACAATTTTTCTAAACCGAATTTTGAAGTTATAATTTGATATAATTATTTCAGAAAAATAATATATGCATTCAACAAAGGGTTATTGAACTTGTATTTATGCTATATATGCCAGGCACAGTGCCAGTACTGGAGGATACAATGTTAAATATGCTTTGCTCTCAAGGAATTTACCTATAAGGTTAGACTCTCGTGGTTCTTAATCTATGAATCTAGGATGACAGAGTACCAGACCTTTTCAATTGTTAATGTGCCTTTTTTCTTTTCTTCAACACATGTTAGCTGCTGGAATTTAGCACATGTGTAATTTTCAGAGTGTGGCTTAGAAGCAATCTAGGGGGCTTGTTCACTCTAGAAAAATTATATACTTCCAACAAAGGCAGAATATTCATTAAGGGTTTCTTTTTAAAAGAAAACACACACATAAAACAAAACTACAAGACAATGGCAAAGTTCACAAAGTTAACATGTTCAGTAATGGAAAAGCCTAATCAATGGCAGAATAGGATAGAACCTAGGGTGGGAAATAATGACAATTTTAAATCATATATCACATCTCTGCTATTTTTGATCTCAGAACCCTGCAAATGAATACTGCGTAAGCAGTAATAGATTCAATGGCGGAGAAGTTTTATTAAAGACTTCAAACACACGAGCAGCTTGTTGAAGCTTAAGGCAGGAGGGTTTTGCCTGGTCAGCCTCATTTCCTCTTTTCTAAAACCTGTCTTCACACTCCTTCTCTATTATAAAACCTTTTGCTCTCTCTGCCAAATGTTATTATCCTCCTTAGTGTGACTGTCTCCAGTGAGGCAATCACAGCCTCTTCACCAGACCCAACTCTTGGTTAGAGCTAACTGGTCCAGGAGCTGTTCCCTGATTCCAGTGAAGACAAGATTTACTGGAAAGGCTGGGACCAAATTGAATTAGTGAACACAACTAGATTTATAAGCTATGGTTTGTAAATCTTGGGTTGTTTGTGGGTTGTTTCTTGGGCCAAAGAAATGGAAGAAGCTTTTTACAGAGAGAAGTGTGAAACAAAAGTGCAGAAAAGAGCAGTCAGGAAACAATTCTGTGACTTTTTTTCATTTTTTCCTAGAGTTGGGCCACCTTTTATTGCTCAAGTATCCTTATCTGAAAGCTAATTATGGTTGTTTTCTCTTCCGCTCTTTACAAAAGGACCCTAAGTAAATGTAAAGTCAAATGCCTAGGAGAGGCTGGACACAGTGGCTCATGTTTGTAATCCCAGCACTCTGGGAGGCTGAGATGGGCAGATCATTTGAGGCCAGGCATTCGAGACCAACGTGGCCAACATGGTGAAACCCTATCTCCACAAAAATATAAAAAATTAGCCTGGTGTAGTAGCACATGCCTGTAATCCCAGTTGCTGGAGAGGCTGAGGCATGAGAATTGCTTGAACCTGCAAGGCAGAGGTTGCAGTTGAGCCAAGATTGCACCACTGCACTGCAGCATGGGTAACAGAGCAATACTCCATCTAAAAAAAAAAAAAAGAAAAAAGAAAAAAAAAAAACAACAATAACAACAACAATACAACCTAGGAGAAAGCTCTAGCACATTATAGATATTCAGTAAATGTTTGTTGAAACTGACAAAATTCCTTGGATTTCTGAAGCAACTGAAAATATATATGTAAAGTTTCAACCTATAAAAACATTTATTTTTATATAATTCAGTCCATTTTTTTTATGAAATCATGATAAAATTGTAGAAAGCATATATTAAATGTTTGGACTATTTATTATCAATTTCATTCAATCCTCATTTCTTAAACATAAATAAAATAAGGAACCTCTAATATGGAGAAGACACAGAGTCACAATGATATTTCCCATTCACATTGAAGACGATCTGGCTGACTCTGTAGTAAGAGTTCACATCTGTTTAACAGGAACAACCTGTCTGACTCACAAAAGGCCAGAAACAAATGAAAACATGATTTTTTTTTTTTTTACTTTAATTTCAGATGTATCCCTGACATCAGTCATTTCAGCAAGGATGGCAGCAGGCCTTCCCTACCCTTTGAAAAGCAGCATGGTTGCAGTTGATCTGAACTTGGAATTAAAAGCTCCTCTCATGACATCAATAATGGATACAATGTATATTGTCTGAATGATGGTTACACTAAAAGCCCAGACTTCACCACTATATAATCGAGCCATGCAACAAAACTGTACTTGCACTCCTTAAATATATACCAAAAAAAAAAAAAAAGACAATGTAAAGCAACCTAATTCTCTAGCATTGGGCATCTTTGTCTGTGTATAAAGAATAAATATACCGTATGCTATATTTTGGCTAAGATGCTTTAGACTGAATAGTATTCCATTGTATGTATTAAGTGAAACTTTGGCAAATAATTACAACTAGGTAACTATTCTCCAGTCCCGTGTTTGATGTGTATCGTGTACAAAACTTCCCAGTGGACAAACATTAGGTTTGCATGAAACATAACTCTATTCTTTAGGTGAGCATTCAGTCAAATCAGTATTTTTCCCATGCACATTTGCCATTTTTGTTACTCTAGTTATATTCTGTTGTTTTGTTTTGTTTTGTTGTTGTTGTTTCAGTTGCCTTTTAGTTCCATAGATGATGGGTGGGGGTGAGGGTTGTAGTGTCACAGCATTTGATTGTGGGAAATCAAGTTTCTAACCTTGGAGGGGTTGTGGCAACACTCATTGCTAAAGTGTCATTATAGTATCTGATATTGGCCATACAGCCTAAACTGATTTTTAACATAGGCACCCTTCAGCCAAAATTATGAGATTCTCTTTAGTTAAGATCTTTAGTTTTATTTAGCTAATAGCCATATCTAACCAGGTGGAAAAATCAAGATGCTTCTCCAGGACAGGTGAGGTGTGGTGCGCTTGATGAGATTACACAGGTCTCTCTCCTGCTGCCCCTTTGTGGGCCTCTCTTTCTAGTGCTCTTTCATAATGACAGCAAAGCTCATGTGTAACTGAAGCAAAGCTCATGTCTAATTGAAGAAAATCATTTCCTGCTGCTCTGCCATTGCTCTGTTGGCTTCATCTGCAGTAGGCTAGCATTTTAAAGACTTTACCTGCACACAACAATCAGACATGTTGGGAAAATTCAGATTTTGATGTAATAGGTCTAGGCAGGGATGATTTCTGCACCGAAAACATTAAGCTACTTTCTACTGAAGAAGTTATTTTAAAAAGAAGGGCCCTATATACTATGACCATTAATAAAAGTTCTTTTAGGCCAGAAACAAGGTGGTAAGGCTGTGTATTTATTACTGTATAAATTCAAGGTCAGTCATCTAATATCTTTATTTTGACTTAAAGGATTTGAATTTATGTGAGAAGCAAATATCACACTACAATTTATAAAAAAAAAAAACTTTTGAAAACAATGGTAATGTTGATATAAAGTTTATTCTTGTAGTCTTTTAATAGCATTACTTTTTCTGATATTTACTAATCCTGTACAAACTTCTGTGACCTTATAAATTCATTATCAAGTGCTGAGATCTTGGCATCTTAGTCAACAAAACATCTGGCATATGCTCGCTCCCTTCTCAACTTATCCTCTCCATCTTCTCCCATAGATTTGCAGTTCATTTGCGTAGTGCAATTGAATTGCTTACAATAAGATAAATCGTCCAAATTATTTTAAAATAGAAAGTAACACATTATTTTAACGTGTATTTTACATGTATTTTTTAACACATTTTAAAATACAGTTGTTATAAATTTGATGAAATACGCCTTATATTTCCCATCAAATTTAAATCAAAGAATACCTGAATAAATTTGAATGCTATTTTTCCAAAACTATCAGTACTTGCAACTATAACCTTTAAAATATTCAAAGCAGTACTTCTAAGAACATGAAAATTAAAAAGAAACAAAGGCTCTTGGTACTTGTTTGTGAAAAGTTATACATAGCATTATGTAATATGAGAGTTTTTTGGTTACAAATCATTCTTCTAGTAAAATTAGAGGCAAAGCCATAAATGTTTTCATGTATTAAGAAAGCAATGGAAAATAACCTAAAAAATAAATTGCCACTTTTTAAAATTATGAACTTAAAGAAGGTCAAAAAAATTAACAGCTTCACTAATCAAGAGTAAATCTTTGTTTCAAAACATTTCACAAGGGTGAATGGTATATAATTACTGAGGATGGACCAAATATTTGAATGTATACAATTGTTAAAGGGATGATATTTCCACCAAATAATAACTGCATTACATAAAATGAAGTCCAGAACTACTCAATTTGGAGCAGTTGACCCCATCAAAACTGCAGATATTTGTATATAATCTGCTAGTCCTTTGTTATCAACACCAGCAAAATTAGGTCTCCTGGATTTAATGTTTTGAAATTTAATTTGATCTTTATAATTTCAACTAAATAATTATAAATTATCACCATTTTCTAAACTACGTTACCATAATGTATACAAGACGCAACAGTTAATTATATGTGTCAAATTGAGTAGGTCAAAAGGTGCCCAGATATTTGATCAAATATTATGTTAAGTGTTTCTGTGTTTTGGGATGAGATTGACAGTTGAATCAGTAGACTGAGTAAAAGAGATTGCCCTCCTTAATGTAGGCAGGACTCATCTAATTAGGTGAAGGCTTGAATAGAACAAAAAGGCAGACCTTCTCCACGGTAAGAGAGAACTATTACTGACTGACAGATTTTGGGCTGGGGCATCAGCTTCTTCCTGCCTTCCAACTCCAACTGTGGCATCAGCTCTTCTTGAATCTCAAGACTGCCAGCCTTCAAACTGAAACTATGCCATTGACTCTCTTGGTTCTCAGGCCTTTGGACTCAGACTGGAACTGTAACTTGGCTTTCCTGGGTCTCCAGTTGAGCTTGCCAACCTAACCTGAAGGTACTGGAACTTCCCAAGCTCCACAATTTTGTGAGCCAATTCCTTATAATAAATATCTTCCTTGCTCTCTCTCTCTTTATATATACACACACATTTTATCAGTTCTGTTTTTCTGGAAAGCCCTGGCTATTACAAGAGATAATAATTCCTGAAATAGCTATTCTGATTATATATATTATTTGCCTTCTGGAAATGATATTGATTCTTATGTGATAAGAGTCAGTATTACAAAAGAACACTAAGTCTACATTTATTCATGCCATTCAGGTTTCTTTGTTGGTTTCATGTTTTTCTTTTTTATTTAGATATAGATGTTAATTTTTAAAGTTATAAAAACAAATAAAACTCTCAGGCAAATAGGTCAATTACTATGAAGTGTTAAGTCAAAATATTATAAATATGCAAATATATATTAATTTATATGGGGTTTGAGACATGAAATATAAGTACTTCAAATATTTGGTGAAAAAAAATCAGAAAATACAGAATAATTTTTCAGTCATTCAAACATAGAATGTGGTATTTACAAAAAGAAGGTGAAAACATATGCCTATGACAACTTGGGCCCAGATCTTAAAAACCTACGAATGTGATCCTGGGACCTCCCCATTCTGGTGTATTCATTATGAAAGCTCTGTCAAAGTGGTATCCTAGAGACTTCATAAATTTAGAGTTGCTTTACCAACAAATTATTCTGGTGTTCATTTTGTGGAGATTTCTGTCCTCAAACTGGGGAACTCCAGTGAGTTCCAATCAGCATATTCTCCCCACTCTAATTCAAGACCTTTGACTTGAAAACAATTTCCAAGTTTCAATTGGCAATTTCTCTGGGGATGCGTTAGTCTTGTGCTCCAGAGTCTGTCCAAATATGAGAGCAAAGTAAATGTGTTTATCATGCTGCCAATCCTCATCATTGTTTGTTGTGACTTTATAAGAAAATCATAAGAAAGATAATGAGAATAGATCCTATTAATCTACTCCTTTAACCAGTCCGAGAGCTTATAAATTCTGAAGGCCTCATCACACTGGATCCTGGTAGTACTAAGTTGGCTTTGGCTCACCTGTCAAAACCTAATGAAAATTTTATTTGTTCTTATCTCATTTTGTCCATGGAAGTCAGACAGAGACCTCTCCTCCAAAACTTCTGTCAAGCAGATTTTTCACACATGGGATTGGAGATGGCAGGGCATTTTGTTGGGGCCCAAGATATGAGGTATACATGCAAAGCCTTTGAACAACTTTATCCAACTCATGGTTTTTTCACTCAAAACTTAAAACTTCGCTTTTTCTAGGTTAGATCCCTGCTTCATACATATGATCTTACTATAATGATATTTTATGTAATACTCTACATGGCAAAATTTCTACAAGTATAATTCATAATTACAAAGACTATTTTGGGTTTCTGGACATTTTTTATATGAAAAAATGTTCATTTAGTAGACAACTTAGAACAAAAAGGGAACAAAATTAATAACATCTTTACATATTTTGATTGGTATAAGGAAGCTTCCAAAAAATATCAGATTCTAAAACTGCTTGCTAGCCATGTTCCATGAATTTGTGAAATTCTTAGCTGGTCTCTAAAGATACAGAGCTGTCTCCAAAATAGGAGCATTGAGTTGTTGAATCCCCATCATCATCATCATCATCATCATCATTATCTGGAGTCGTACCTGAGTTTGACTCCCAGCCCTTCCAGTCATCAAGTCTGTAATGATGAAGTCAGATCTGACACTATGTGCCAAGCTCTGTGTGATAAACACGCCACATACGTAATCTCAGGTAATCAGCTCACAAATTCTCTTTGTCAGACAGAAAAACAGAAACTTAAAAGGTAATACATTTTTCAAGTTCTAAATAACTGAGTCTCCCATATGAAGGGTTTTGGAGTATTTCTGGTGGAACTAGAAATACATCTGACAATTTTTACAATCATATGTATGGAAAACAATGTTAAACTGTTAGACAAATTCCTTAGAAAATTCAGTGGTGGAAAGAAAATGTAAAATCAGCCACAGACGGTTTAAAAAAAAATGCAGTGTTTAGTGTTCCATCTAAACCACAGTGTGAGGATGTAGATTGGACCATTAAATAATCATTCTCACAACTGGCACTTTTTGATATACATTTACTTTGTGATAATGAAGTGTGTGTGTGTGTGTATGTGTGAAAGGAGATAAGGAGAGAAAGAGATAAGAGAGAAGGAGAGGAGAAAAAGAGAGAGATTCAAATAGGAGAGAAAAAAATATATTGCTGTAAAACCAAAAACTAATACACATACATAACTGTAAATAGCATTTGAAGACAGGTACATTGTGCTGAACATGATTCAGATATTGTGTTACTGGTTTGAAAAATGAACCTCAGCACTAGATTCACAGAAGCTGTTGTATTCTTCTGGGGTTCAGTTTTGCAGAAAATTGTTCCATAACTTAATTGCATGCTCAGAAAGCCAATTGATTTGTTTGTAAATTTATGCAACTTTTATACCAGGTAAATTGGGTGAGTGCAGAATGGCAGGGAGGAAGAAAGTTTAATTTACTCAGAGGTATAATTCATGGTTAATAAATTGTAACAAGCATTGGTGAATAAAGAAACAGGTTCAACAAGGACAGAGGCAAAGTGGCTTCATGTTTTTCTATCTTAAATGTACTTAATTAACACAGTTCATCCTCTGGGGGCAGAAAACCATGAGACCATGACAGCCTTTGCCTCTGAATGCCAATGTAAGTAACAAATTACTACAGCTGCAACCAATCCCTCCTTTCTCATGTCAAAAACCTGGTGATCACACACACACTTTCATGTAGAGAGAATAAAGAAAATAAATAGAACATTTCTCTAATTCAGATTTTTTATATCTATAGATAACATGCAGACATCCTTATAAACTTGAATTTCATATGCCCTTTTCAAAATAGATTGAATTCTCTAAGAACACGGTGAATTGACAGACTCTCCGTAGTCTGCATACATAGTAAAATGGCAATTTGTCAATGTTAAAAACATTGCACGAAATATAGAATATTTTGTAAAACACATAATAAAATAAATATTTGGGCATAGCATTTTAGGATTGTCCACACACTATGAGGTATGTTATCGTCTCTATTTTTTGTTGTTGTTGACAGGACTAAGGTTCAGAAAGTTCAAGAAACTAACCAAGGTTTCACTGTAATGCATACCTAAAATATAAGCACAGGTCTGCCAGTCCAAAGTTCCATTAACTCTTCATCCATTTGCCTGGCATGCGATAAGAAAAAGACAGGATTCTATGCACATAAAGCAAGGTGTAGTCCTATACCTTGACTCAGCAGTTTTCAAAAGAAAGTCACCCTGGTGGAGGGAGGAATGGGAAATACAGTGCTTCAGTTTGTCTATTTAGATGTCTATCTTAAAGCATAATCATTGAGTTCCTCAGTCATGAGGCCTTCATTTGGTACCATGGAAAATATATTTTGCTCACTATGCTTTCTCTAAACTATTAATTGAAAAGTGTATTAATATTAAGGACTTCACACATGTATTGTGCTATGCTTGAAGCAGTAATGAATTCTCTCCACTCCCCCCGAAAGCAATATATTTGTAATAAAATAAAATCATATATGTAAAATGCTAAATTAAGGGCAATGTGTAATCTGGAGCTTCAAATGGCACTGTTTCAAAACTTAATTCTGAATACATGGCTTTCACTAAAAATAGTAAGACAAGGAATTCATTCAGTCTCTGTCATTTCTGTTTAATTTGCTAACATTTAGGCCCTGATCTGGAAATGATTCTGACCTTGTTTCTGTTTTCTTCTCAGCTGTAATCTCTTTCAGTAAATCTCAGGTTATCATGTCCAGTTCCACGGATTTAAGTAACATTAATACACTAACGAGTGTCTAACTTCTCCTTCAACTCCATACATGTAGATCCAATTGTCTTCCCATCTCTACCAGGATGTCTCAAAGGCATCACAAACTTAAAATGTTCAACTTGATTCTTCTCCCTTTTATCATACTTAACATGTCCAAACTTATTTTTCTCCCTTAATCATAACTAATACCCATCCTGAGCCAAACACAAGTAGTAAGTACTTTTCTTGCATTAACTCCTTTTACTCTCAGAGCAAAACTATGATATGGGTGCTATTATGGTTCTCATTTTACATAAGCAAATGTAAGTTTACATTTTACTTACTTATGTAAGTCTCAGTTTACATAAGCCAACTGAGAACCAGAGAGGCTAAATAGCTACCTCAAAGCAGTTAATAGTGAAGAAGGGAAGTCAACTTGGTCTGATCTAGAGTCCATGCTGACAGCCAAAATGAGTGACTGAGGTAGGTTTCCCAAACAATCAAAATTTATTGAGTCAGCCTCAGGTCATGCCTGGAAACAACAACAACAACAACAACAAAGCATGTCACATCTGTGGCTGTTTTTCCAAAAGTTTCTTAGGAGGTTTTGGTGTTTATATATTTTCCTTAAAAAAGGTGGGGTGGGTGAGGGAGGGTTTGGGCAGCAGCAAGACAAATGGTAACATATTTGTGAGCCTTTAGTTAGTGCTTAGTAAATCTACATTTTAAATAAGATTAAATGGGGAGAAGGAAAAAGGGAATAGAGGAAGCAGATGTTTCAAAGAGTGGTGAGGGAACGATTTATCTTGCCATGCCTTTGTTCTGTACCTGGGAAGACATGCCAGTAATAGACATTATCAGTGTGAAGCCCTGTGAAAGGGCTGCTTCTGTTTGGCTCATAAGGAAGAAAGCCTAATAGTGGTTAGTGATGGAGGGGATATAATGAGGTTTGTCTGACCTCCTTTCCCGTCATAGCTAGGAACTCAGCTTCCCAGATTTTGCTGGGGGTCTCCTTGGCCAAGTGGAAGTCCGTTCAGTTAGTCGGAAGTTTATAGCTTAATTTTTATTTCTCAATGTCTTAAAAAATGACCTCACCCTTCAATGCCTCCTCTAGTCTTATCTTCCTAGGTGCAGCAACTCTGCCACCCACCCTTCACTCTGACCAAATCACCTTTTTCTCTCTCCCCACATAAAATTCTTCCGCAAGTCCTCTCAGCTACACTCCCAAAATGTTTCTCAAACCTGGCCCTTCTAACTGTACTTACTTGCCTGCATCATCATTTTATAGCTAGTAGCTGCCTAACTGAGTTTCCTTCTATTATTTCCTGTAGTCCAGTCTCCGGATGACAGCCAGTGCAATCAGGCCTATTATTTTCATGGCAAGGACCCCTTAACGGCCCTCAAGTGAATTTAGAATAAGAGCCAAACTTCTCTCCATGTTCCTGAGATGATCTGATTCCTACCTGCCTTTCTAGGCTGATCTCACCTGAAGATTCCTCACATTTACTCTTCTCTACCCACACTGACCTTTCTTCTCTCTCTTGACCACAGCAAGCTTGTTCCACCTTAAAGTCGTTTCCCTTTGTACAGAACTCTCTTATCCTGGAATTTTGCATAACAAATTATTTCCATCTTGCAAGTGTCAGTTCAATTTCTATATCAAAGAGACTTTTCTTAACCACCTTCTTCAAAGCAGCACGCCCCCATGTCCTACCCCAATGAACAGTACCCCTCTGTATCTCACTAACTTATTTTTGTTCCTATCCCATCTGAAATTATCTTATTTATTTTCTTTTAAATTAATTGTCTTTCCCTATAACAATATGAAGTTTATCAAGACAGGGACTTGTCTGTGTTGACCATAACTCCATAATCAGCTACTGGAAGTGTGCTCGGTACACAATATACATTCAAATAGATTTTAATAAATGAATGACAAAAAATAATAAACTCCTGCTTCTCTTTCTCTCCCTATAGATACATCACACAAACATACACAGACACCACACACACTTTTACTCATTTTTAAATCTTTTCAAAAGTTCTTTTCATTTTTTTATCCCAGTTACGGTATAACAATAATTTAAAATAGCTTAACTTTACTGAGGAAGTATTTTTAGCATCATGTATATAGACAACTGCCAACACATTGTAAGAAGCTTAATATATGATTCAAAAATCATCCCATGTATGATATCCACCTGTATTCATTCAGAACCAGCCACAAAACTATCCATAGCAATGTGATTTTCTTCACTTATGCATGTGCATATATAAGTAAAACATTTTTCCAAAATAAAATAATTTAAACATATTTTCCCCTAATACACATGAAATAACCAATATCTTTATATTTTTCAATGACATGGAGTCTATTTCATTTAAGTCAATGTTGCCTTTAATGCAGCACCTCTAACTATCAGAACCATAAAGATGAGCTTAATTAAACATGACAAATTGTTTCTAAACCTACCAATCATTAAATCTGGGTTTGGGAAATTTAAATTACCAAAAAGTAGAAGAGATAATTCTCTTATTTGTGACTGGAAAAAATTTTTAAAATATTCTCATGTTGAAAGTGATTAAATAAATTAAAACATTCCTTTTATATTTCTTCAGAAGCAACTATTGGCAAAATGCTAGATTGTATCCTTAATTAAAAAAATAAAATGTCACTTTGATATTTTGCAAATTTTTTAAACTCCAAAACACATTGTTTCATACTAGATACTCTATTCTTTTTTTAAACAGAGTCTCCCTGTGTTGCCTAGACTGGAGTGCAGTGGCATGATCTCAGCTCACCGCAACTTCTGCCTCCCAGGTTCAAGCAATTCTCCTGCCTCAGCCTCCCGGGTAGCTGAGATTACAGGTGTGCGCCACCACACCCAGATAATTTTCTGTATTTTTAGTGGAGATGGGATTTCACTGTGTTGGCAAGGCTGATCTCAAACTCCTGGCCTCAAGTGATCTGCCTGCTTTGGCCACCCAAAATGCTGGGATCATGAGCCACCATGTTTGGCCAGTACTAGATACTTTTAATATCAGTGTTTTAGTCTTGTCAGCATTAAAAAGCCAAATATGAACCTCTTTATATACCACAGTTGAGTAATCTGAGGAGTTATAGTTAGTAATGCTTTCACACTTCGGAGGTACTCCATAATTGAAAATAAATTTTGTATCTGTGAATGGCTTGAAAGCATTGACGTGGACTAAATAACCCTCCCTGGTTTCTCTTAATCATGTGGTTGTATTGGCATTGTGTCAAGTTGTTAGTACAGAGCATTGAGAACAGGGCCTCCTGGGTCTCTGCTAAGGGCTGGAACTGTCCTCGAGGTTGGTGAATGGCCTCATGTCACTGGTGTTCAATAGAGACTGGTTCCTTTTAGAGGAAAGGTAGATAGCATTCGATAAGAGATGAATCTTATAAAAAGATAAAGGGAAATTCTGAAAAAATAGACAAAACAAATGTTAGAGATAAAAAGGATAGTAACAGACATAAAGGATGCCTTTGATTAGCTCCTACGTTGACTGGATTGGCTGAAAGATATTTAGGAAATACCACACTATGTGGAGAGTAGACAACATATTTCTACATAAGACATAGGTCAAAGAGCGCATCTCGGGAGAAATTTTAAAATAGTTTTGAACTCATGAAAGCACAGGTTATCAATATTTGTGGGATGCAGGGCTTAGAGGGAAATTTATAGTATTGAATGCATACATTAGAATAGAAAAAAAGATCTAAAATCAATAATCTAAGTTTTTACCTTAAGAAAGTAGAAAATGAAGGGCAAATTCAATCCAAATAAGGCAAATAAAGGAAATATTAAACTTTAACTATTAATATTAGATAATAAATCAATGAAATTGAAAATAAAGAATCAATAGAGAAAAATAATACAACAAAAAGTTGGTTCTTTGAAAAGAAAGATAAAATGAATAAAATTAATGCTTCTTATCTCAACAATAAGAAAACAAAGAAACAACTAAATTAAAAAAAGGGCCTATCATCAGGGCAATGTAAGTTGAAACAACAATGAGGTCTCACTACACACCTCTTAGAACACCCCACTTCTGAACAGTGACATAACCAAATGTTGGCAAGGATGTTGAGCTACAGGAGAGGAACTACCTTAAAGGTTGGTGAATGGCCTCATGTCACTGGTGTCCCATAGATACTGGTCCCATTTAGAAGAAATGTAGACAACATGCAAGAACAGATGAGTAATATAAGCAATAAGTGGAAATTCTGAAAAATAGCATTCATTGCTGATGAGAATGCAAAATAATACAGCCACTTCGGAAGACAGATTGATAGTTTCTTATGAAATTAAACATAATGTAACCATAAGATTCAGAATTCTCCTTAGTATAAACTCAAAGGAGTTAAATACTTATGGCCAAACAACAACATGCACGTGGATGTTTATTACAATTTTATTCATCATTAACAAAACATTGAAGCAACCAATTTTTTTTAGTAGATGTGTGGATAAAGAAAATGCTATACTTTCAGACAATGGAATATTATGCAGCATTTTAAATTAATACACTCTCAAGCTATGAAAAGACATTGAAGAACCTTAAACGCATATTAGTAAGTGAAATAAACCAATCTGGAAAAGCTAATTAGTATACAATTCCAACTGCATTATATTTTGGAAATGGAAACACCATGGGGACAGTAAAAAAGATCAGTGATTTCCAGGCTACGGAGGCAGAGGTGAGGGGAGACGAGAAATAAATAGGTATAGCACAGAGGGTTTTTAGGGAAGTAAAACTGCTCTGTATGATACTGTAATGGTGGATACATATTATTTACACTTGTCTGAACCCATAAAATGTACAACAAGAAGGACTTCTGATGTAAACTCCGGACTTTGGATGATTATGATTTTTTAGTGAAGGTTCATGAACTGTAACATGTACCACTCAAATGGGAGATGATGACAGTGTGGGAGTCTAGGCACAAATGGAGGCAGGAGCAATATGGCAATCTCTGGAGGTTCCTCTTAATGTTGCTTTGAACTTAAAACTGCTCTAAAAAATTATAAAGACGAAAAAATATACCAGATCTGATAAATGTGTTTTTCTCTCATGGGTAACCCTTATTATGCACCTAAAGTAGATTATTAAATAGACCAAAAGTCTTTAATTATATTGTAAAATATTTTCTCAAAACCAGTACAATTTATTATGATGACTTCTCTTCAAAATATTGCCATATTATTTTAATTTAAAAAATTATACAACATTTCTGCAAGATTTTTTCCAGGACATTTTAAATCCAATTCAGGCAGAATAGATGTGCCATCTTCCTCATGACAGCAACTAGTCCACTAATTCCACTTTTTAAAAGCTTATTGTCAACGCCTTTCTGTTCATTTACTCTGAATAACAAGTAGTTTGTGTTGCCAGTTGAACTCCAGCACATTTTGTTCACATAATAAAGTAATAGCTTTAATACAGATTGTTCTAGTGTCACAGAGATCATACAACTCCAGATGAAAAATAGAAAGGACTGTGATTGATTAGATCAAAGTTCAATGTTTCAATCAACTGGTAACTTCTATACACAAGTTTATTTTTGAAAAGCTGATTCTACATATTTCAGATTAAAAAAACATAGGCAATGGGTTGATAAAGATTAAGAAGTTCAATGTAAAGGAAGTGGAAAGAATAGAGAGTCTAATTCTCTGACTTTCAGAAGAATTTCCTATAAGTAAAAAGTAGAAAAACAATGTTTGTTTGTTTTTTTCTGGGGGCAGGGATAATGCCAACACCTTTCCACTTGGGCTAAAAACCTGGAAGTAGTTATTGATTACATTATTTTACTCAACGTTGTTGTGGCCAGGTTACTTCATAAAGACAGGAGGAGCCCACCTCCAAAATATGGTTTGTTTGTAGAGATGGATAATATCACATATACACACCAAGAAAGTATAAAAGCTTTATTACTGTCATAACAGGTCTCTAGGGGAGACAGGGGCAAACCTTCCAATACAGTTTAGGGCAAGGAAATCAAACTGGTTTGGGACTTTTACTGTGTTTAGGGGTAGACTGGGGTGAGGATTTCCCTGTGCAGGCAGGAACATGCATGTTTTGACTCTCTTTCAGGTATGAAAGGGGAGTACTTGGGCTTCCTTATCAGTTTCCCAGTTATAAGACACAAGGAGAAGAGATGGGGTAAAGCTTAAAAGCTGTCGGCAGTCAAACATCGAAAATAGAGTTAGAGGCTTTATTGCAAATATTATACACACAATTGCTAACATGTTCTTCCAATGTTACCACCAATTTTTATCCCTCCTTCCTACTTAATATTCCTATTTTAGTTTCAAAAGTTATTATCTTTGTTTGAATCTCTGTAACAGGTTCTTAATGTTAAAAGAAAAACTTTAGAAAAATTAAATTTAACAGTGTTTAATTGAGCAAAGGACAATTGAAGAACCAGGCAGTCCTATGAACCAGAATAGGTTCAGAGCAACTCCCTGAGGCTGCTACACAGTCAGCTAACATTTATGGACAGAAAAAAGAAGGTGATGTAAACAAAACCAAAATGACTGGGTGCAGTACCTTATAGCTATAATCCCAGCAGTTTGGGAGGCCCAGACGAAAAGATTGCTTGAAGCCTGGAGTTCAAGAGCAGCATGGGTAATATAGCAAAACCCTGTCTCTAAAAAATATATATTTATAAAATTAGTTGGAAGAGGTGGCACATGCCTTTAGTCCTAGCTACTTGGGAGGCTGAGATGAGAGGATCACCTGAGCCCAAGAGGTGGAGGCTGCAATGAGCTGTGATCTCAACACTGCACTCCAATATAGGTGAGAGAGCAAGATAAGACCCTTTCTTAAAAAAAAAAAAATAATAAAAGAGAAAGAAAGAAAGAAAAAAGGAAACAAATGATGTACAGAAACAGCTGGGTTGGTTATAGCTCCCCAGCATTTGTCCTCTTTGAACATGGATTTGAACAGTTGGTCACCTGTGATTGCCTGAAACTCCTGTTCTGTGATTGGCTGATACTTGGCTGCTTGTTACAAGAGCAGGTTACATTCTGTTTACACATCCAGTAAGATTACAGTTCACTGTGTTATGGAGAAAGCTGTAGGCTAAAATTAAAATATTAAGGAGGCATCTTTTGGCTAAACTTAACACTCATCCTATTAACTCTACTGTTGCTTTCAAATTCTCAAATTCTATCACTGATGCACAGTTTCCAGAACAGAGCAAGAACTCCACACAGCACTGCCTTCTTCAGACATAATTTGTGCTTAAATAAAACTAAAGAGACACATTTAGCATCCAACTTAGTTATTTATTTATCCATTTCCATCTATTCATCTGTAAATATATCTCCCTTTAAAGACATAAGCACTTTAAGACTGGAATCATCTCTTACTAATTATTGCAAACTGTTAATCACCTCTGTGCCTCGCACATGGAATGGCTGTAAGAAGTGCTGAACACATGAACATGTGGGGCTCAGGACTATGAGAATTTCAACCAGAAGCTCCTTTTTCACAGAACTAGTTTTCTGAGATACAATCAAATGTGCAATTTCAAATTAGATTTAAACATCAAACCATTCAGAACATAATTTTTCAGTCTTTATGCTATTTAGAAAATATAATTTTAGAGAATGATGAGCAGGTGTTAAAGTATTTTACACATATTAAATTCCTCCTAAATATGTTTTGTAGTTTTTTTTACATTACACACTCTTAGGAAATTGCTTCACTTCCAGAACCCCACAAGCATTGTCTCCTTTGAATAAGATTGGACTCATAACTGAGTTTGCATAAAAACTCACTAATGCACAAGTTACCTTCTCTAAAACTGCAGTAATTGCTAGCATATGTATAAAAATTTGAAAAGTTGCCAACAAAATTTTGAAATGAAAATATTGGACAGAAAATTATATCTATTCTGTATTTTTCAAGTTTTTGAACCTTTAGTTCAACTGCATATATAACAATGGATTTCAAATAAAACAAATATAACTTCTTTATTAATTATTTTCTGTTATGTTAAAGGAGAGAAACTAAACTATTGAGAGTATATAGAGTGCTTTTTTCAGTATTTACACACAAATCTGGTAACCTGAAATGTATTCTTAGTTTATTTAACAAAACTTATTTAACATTAACATCACACATATTTGGAAGATATGTAGTAATTAAATAAAAATAAAGTGCATGATTAGCAAGATGTAATTTTGCTCTCTGATTTGGTCCTAGATACTCTGCCAAAGTGACAATCTTGATCCCAGAACAAGGATTAGGAATAAAAAATTGTTGCTTTCATTTGTGAGTAAGCAGTGTGAATGTTAAAAAAAAAATGTTAGCCAGTAACTGTAGGTAACATTTAATTTATATTTTACTAATAATAGAATACCAGTTGTTTTGCAAGATAACACGTTCAAAGTATTAAACATCTTCAAATAATTGTTTTCTTTGCATTCAACAATTTTACATGATGAGAAATATAATGTAATTTACATACAGCACTACAGTCTTCATAGGTGTTGCCATACAGTGTTTCACGAATTTGGAAAGTCATTTTCAATCTTCACATATGTATGTGTAGAAATGTGGGGTTTAGGTGTATGTGTGTGTATATATCTCTCTACTTAAGCTCATTTTAGAGTTCTAAAATAATATGACATAAAATAAATGGTATATTTTGTTTTCCAAAAATCTAACAGGTTAAATAACTATTATAATTAAAATACAATTGTCATTAAATCACTCACCTATATTTCATATTTAACCTTACTAGGTAAATAATATACTTTAAAGATAATTTCCTCAAATAGATCTTTAATAAATAGCATTCATGTTGTTACTATAGATCCACATAGAGAAGAATTTTAGAATTATAACATGCTCAATGCTGCAATACTGCTTTGTTTTTAACAATGTATAAATTAGTACATTATTATCATTGGTGGTCATCGTTGCTTTTTCCGTCCCTTCAAAAATCACTGATGTCCACAGCAATAAACTCGTGGACAATGTTGGGTTTTTACCTCAGAGGGAGAAGATAGCATCTATGAAGATGCTTTATTTCCAACCAAAAATTAAGTTTCCATCAAAAATAATTCATAGAAGTCCATCATAAAGCCTGATATGTAATGAGAGCAAATAAAATGTTTTTAGATATGGGTTTTTTTGGAGGAAACTACAGTATTGTGTAAAATACTATTTTGAATGTGTGTTTTTTTAATTACCAGAAACAGTTACAGAATCCCTTTATGCTATAATACAGAATCTCTTTCAAGTTTCAGACTTTTGAAAATTAACCAAAGTTTTGAACAGGTAACAAATTTGGAGCTTCTTAAGGTGAAGTATATTAGAATCTTGCATTTTTCGTATTAACAAATCCCTATGTTATCACATATTTCTTAATCATCTTCTTTGATGGCCATGAGAATATATCTCTCAAATCTCTAATTGTAGGGAATATCATTGACTGACAGTCTAGCTGCTGAGCTCTGAAATGCATCACTATATTTGTAGCAGTCACAGGCTGCTGCCAGTCAATGACTAAACATGGCAGGGAAAGTAATGCTTGGTGTTTCTGAGAGATTCAGATTTCTGAAAAGAGTCTGACTTAAATTCTCTGATATAGTTTGGCTGCATCCCCACCCAAATCTCATCTCGAGTTATAATCTGAATTGTAATCCCCCCATGTCATGGGAGGGACCTGGTGAAAGGTAATTGGATCATGAGGGGGGTTTCCCCCACGCTGTTCTCAGGATAGTGAGTTCTCATGAGATCTGATGGTTTTACAAGTGACGGCTTCCCCCTCTTCTCTTGCCTGCTGCCATGTAAGACATGCCTTGCTTCCCATTTGCCTTTCCCCATGATTGTGTTTCCAGAGGCCTCCCCAGCCAGGCAGAACTGTGGGTCAATTAAACCTGTTTCCTTTATAAATTACCCAGTCTTTGCTATTTCTTTATAGAAGAGTGAAAATGGACTAAAACAGTCCCCTTGAGTATTCTCAAAATCTTGATGACCTTTTCTTATGATTATACTGCAGGTCTGGGTTAGACATGCATGGCAATTTGATGGCTCTCTTATCCTTTCTTATTCCCCTTTCTCAATTGCCTCTCACTGATCTTTCCCCTAATAAGTTTCCTAAACAATTTGGTCTCATTTTGATTTCTGCTTTTCTAAGGGTCCAGATCACTACACATGCTGTGAAAATTGTCAGAATCAAAATGGAGTCACTTGAGTTAAAAACCCTGACAAATAAAGGTAGGGAAGACCATAAAGGAAGGGTTCTCATGCACAAATGCTTGAAAGCAAGAACTATCACATAAGACTATGCCAAATTCCATGAATTTGGAAAAAGCCATCACAATCTTAAATACACACACATTTCCATGAGGACCTCTGCCCAGCAATTGCCTGTCTATCCTCTGACTGGTGCCACCCCAACACTGGTCTTTGTAGCCAAAATAATTATTTCAAACAATTATGTAACTCTCCTTATTTTTTTCTTTAAAAACCTTTGTCTTCCTTTGCCTCCTGAAATATGCACATAGTTTCTACAGTACTCGTGTCCCAATGCAACGCTTATTCGCGGTTAAATATTACTGTTCGTAGAAAGCTTCCTATCGATTTATTATATTGTTGCCAGAAATGGAAGTGAAGTGCGCTCACCTCAGTTGGATTGGTGGCCCCTGGATTTGTGTGTGGTACCTACTAAGCTTTTTGGGCCTTCTATTACTGTGGATCACCTTTACTGTCCTGGTGAATCTCAGATTCTTGTACCCCCTTCCTTAGTTTTCTCAATTTATTTTGGATTTTATTTGGGATCTGATTTTGTTATAAGGCCACCCAAAATGAAAGATGTGGCATCTCTTCTGGAACTATAAATGTTTTGGGGGAGGACCAAACTGTTATCATAAAGACAAGTATCTTTCTAGTTTGAGTACTCTGGTGTTTAGAGAATTTATATTCTGTCTCTGAAGCATGACTTTTCTGGTCAATTTACTTTTGTGTCTGCATGCTTAGTTTAACATTTTGTTCAATCTGCATGTTTGCATTAGCATATTTGTTAGTACTCTGATTTTGGTTTCATTTTGGTTTGGTTATGAGCATTTGTAAATAATTTAGCTCTTCTTGTTTTCCTTGCTTGTTTCTGAACATCTTCTCAGAGCAAAAATAGACATTCCAAATGATAAATTTGAGATGGAAAATTAAAAGCCACTAGGGCAACTGCTCCAACTAAAACCCAGTTTCAAGCTCCCTGACCGAATTTATTGACATAAGATTTTCTTTGCTCTTAAGAGATTAATAAGAGAAAAAATGGGATTCTTAAACACTAAGGCATGCTAAGTTTTCTGGGACCCCAGTCAGGTACATAGCTTTCTTGTGCAGGTTTTAAAATCTGTGATCCATGATGATGATTATTAGAACTTTCCAAGCTTGTTTTTCTTCTATCAGTTGGAAACTGCAACCAACTATAGAGTTAACATGAAGCGTCTTTTAAATTCTCTGTATATTTCTGTATTATTTTTCCTGCTTACTCTGAATATTTTGGCTCTTTTTTTTTTTTTTTTTGCTTTTATTAAGATAATGTACTATTGCTAATTTCAAAAGTCACTTAGAAGTCTTTCTTAGGGCATTTCAACCAAATGAAGAAAAAAAATGTCTTAAGGAGTTTTCAAATTAATGATTTTCCAAATTGTAACAACTCCATGACAAACAACAGCCTGGACACCTCTGGAAAAGTAAATTTAGGTTTGCCTGAGTGATAATTGCTTAGGCTGATAGAATAGTTAACTAAATAATTGATATTTAAAAAAAGAAAGAAAGAAAGAAAAGAAACAAGTAGGCTTCAGACCCAACAGATCACACTCCTGGTCTGAGACAAAGACTATAAGGTATTCCTGTCTGGCATAAGAATTGCTTTGTCAGCAATGCAGGGTCCAGATACAGCCAAAAATAAAAATAAAAATAAAAGCCTTTGGATACACTCTTCCTTTTAAAAATGAAAGCACTACTAAAATGCTTCCCTTACTGACACTGACTAGTCTAACAAAGCAGATGAGTCAACAAAAGAAAGATTTGTTACTTAAAAAATTCAAAGGCACTTGGATTTTTCTTATACATTTCAGCCAGTCCTAGAGAAAATGTAAAAATTCGAAAATTTCACCTCAAATTCATTGAAAAATGAGAAAAAGGACAGAAAAGGGATAAAAGAAAAAAATTTTAAAACCAGACTGCTTTACTCAAAAATTGTGATCTGCAGCTTTCATTAGATTACCTATAGGAGAAAATAAAATTTAGTCATCTGAACAGGTCTTATGTTGTCAGAAATATAATTTGGATCCAACTGTCTTTTATAAACCAGTGAGCTTGTATTACTTTGTTTTATTGTCTTTTGACTTAAATTTTGAAATGAAAGCTATAGGATCTTTATTTCTGTGTTTGTACATGTGTTTAGATCTTTAAATATGTATGTTTTGTTTACATGGTATAACCTAGTGTAGTTGGCCAGAAATCCCTACAGAAATTATGTTTAGATTGGCATACATAAATGAACAGTTATATAAACTATATAGGAATTAACCCAAAAACCTTTTAATTATGTGATTTAAGTAAATCTTTGATAAATAAGCTGGTTTGAAATTTGTTGATAAAATAAAAACAAAAATGTTTTCAAAATTCTCTACATACATTTTTGCCTAGGGTTACAGGTCACACAGAGTTTTATATTGGTCACTGCTGTAAATTTTAAGATCATCAAACTATAAACCCAACCTTTGGACACAAATTCCTTCTTTGTCTCAAATCCACTTTGATTTGATTTTTGTATATGGTGAGAGATAAGTGTTTAGTAACATAATTCTGCATATGAATATCATTTTCCCAGGACCAGTTATTGAAGAAACCGTCTTTTCCCCCATGTATATTCTTGGCAACTTGTCAAAAATTGATTTGCTATAGATGGGTGGATTTCTTTCTGGGTTTGCTATTCTGTTCCATTGCTCCACATGTCTGTTTTTATGTCACTACTATGCTATGTTGGTTACTATATCTCTGTAGGATAATTTGAAGTCAGGTAATGGGATTCCTCCAGTTTCTTGGTTTTTGCTCAAGATAGCTTTGTTTATTCTGGGTTTTTGTGTTTCCACATACATTTTATTTTATTTTTTTTTATTCACATGGAGAGTGGCATTGGTAAGTGTTTATTTCTTGCTGTTTAAGTGGGATTACTTTTAAAATTTCTTTTTAGGGTGTTCACTGATGGCATATAGAAATGTTACTACTATTTATATGTTGATTTTGTATCCTTCAACTTTACTGAATTTGTTTATCGGTAATAATACTTTTTTTGGTGGAATCTTTAGGTTTTTCCAAATATAAGCCCATATCCTCGGCAAACAAGTATAAATTGATTTCTTCCTTTACAATTTGGATGCCCTTTATATCTTTCCTTTTTTATTGTTGTGGCTAGGACTTACAGTAACAAGTTGAATCATGGTGGTAAAAGCAGGCATCCTTTTTTTCTTCCAGATATTAGAGAAAATAATTTCAGTTTATCCTCATTCAGTATGATACTAGCTGAGTATCTATCATAGATGCCTTTTATTATGTTAAGGTATGCTCCTTTTGTACTCAGTTTTTTGAGGGTTTTTGTCATGAAGGATGTTGAATTTTATCATAGGCTTTTCCAGCATCAATTGAGATGACTGTATAGCTTTTCCTTCATTCTGTGGACGTGATGTATCATACTGATTGATTTGTTTACTTGGAACCACACTTGCATGCCTGGGATAAATTCCATTTCATCAGGATGAATATTTTTTACTGTGTTCTTGAATTTGATTTGCTAGCATTTTCTTGAGGGTTTTTGCATCCATATTCATCAGAGACACTGGACAGTAGTTTTCTTTTTTTTAAATGTGTCTTTGTCTGGTTTTGGTATCAGGACAATACTGGCCTCACAGAATGAGTTTGGAATTATTCCCACCTCCTCTACTTTTCAAAATAGTATGATTAGGATTGGTATTAGTTATTCTTCAAATATTTGGTAGAATTCAGCAGTGATGCCATCAAGTCCCAGGCTTTTATTTATTGGAAGACTTTATTATGGCTTCAATCTCATTACTTGCTATTGGTTTCTCCAGATTTTGTATTTCTTCCTGTTTCAATCTTGGTAGGTTTTATGTGTTTACAAATTAACTCATTTCCTCTAGATACTTCAATTGATAGGCATATAGTTTCTTATAAGAAGCCACTAGTGATCATTTGAATTTCTGCAGTATCAGTTGTAATGCCTCCTGTTTTTAATCTCTGATTTTATTTATTGGACATTCTCTCTTTTTTTGTTAATTAGTCTGGGTTCGTCAATTTTAACTTTTCCAAATTTCAACTTTTGGTTACACTGATATTTTGCATTATTTTCTTCATTTCAATTTCATTTATTTCTGCTCTGATCTTTACTTATTTTTTTTTCTACTAAATTTGGTTTTGGTTTACGCTTGCTTTTCCTGTTATTTAAGATGCATTATTAGGTTGTTTATTTGAATTTTTCTTATTTTTTGATGTAGACACTCATAGCTATAAACTTCCCTCTTAGTACTGTTATGCTTTATCCCAGACTTTTAAATATGTTGTGTTTCCATTATCATTTGTTTTGAGAAACTTTTCAATTTCCTCCTTAATTTAATTATTAATTCATGGGTTATTCAGGAGTATATTGTTTAATTTTCATGTGATATGGTTTGGCTCTGTGTCCCCACCCAAATCTCATGTTGAATTATAATTCCCAGTGTTGAAGGAGGAGCCAGGTGGGGGTGGTGATTGAATCACGTGGGCAGACTTCTCCCTTGCTGTCCTTGTGACAGAGTTCTCACAAGATCTGGTTGTTTGAAAGTGTGTAACACCTTCACCTTCTCTCTCTTACTCCTGCTCTGGCCATATGAAAACCATGCCTGCTTCCTCTTCACCCTACCCCATGATTGTAAGTTTCCTGAGGCCTCCCAGAAGCAGAAGCCTGCAGAGACCACTGAACCATGAGCCAATTAATACTGGGTAGTATTTTCTTCATAAACTACCCAGTCACAGGTATATCTGTATAGCAGTGTGAGAATGAACTAATACAGAAAATTGGTACCAGAGAAATGAGGCATTGCTATAAAGATACCTGAAATGTGGAAGTGATTTTGGAGCTGGTAATAGGCAGAGGTTGGAACAGTATGGAGAGCTTAGAAGAAGACAGAAAGATGATGGAAAGTTTGGAACTTCCTACAGACTTGTTAAATTGTTGCAACCAAAATGCTACTAGTGATATGGACAGTAAAGTCCAGGCTGAGGAGGTTCCATATGGATATGAGAAACTTATTGGGAACTGGAGTAAAGGTCACTCTTGCTATGCTTTAGCAAAGAGACTGGCAGCATTGTGCCCCTGATCAAGAGCTCTGTAGAACTTTGAATTTGAGAGAGATGATTGAGAGTATCTGGCAGAAGAAACTTCTAAGCAACAGAGGATTCAAGTTGTGGCCTGGCTGCTTCTAACAGTGTATGTAAACTCATGTGTGTGCATGTAGAGATTATCTGAAACTGGAGCTTATAATGTAAAAAAGAAGTAGAACATAAAGTTTGGAAAATTTGGAGTGTAGCCATGTGGTAGAAAAGAAAAACTCATTTTCTGGGGAGAAATAAAATTCAGCTGGAGAAAGTTGCATAAGTAAAGAGGAGCCAAATGATAACATCCGAGACAATGGAAAAAATGCCTCCAAGGCATTTCAGAGATCTTCCTGGCAGCTCCTCCTATTATAGGCCTCAGAACCTAAGAGGGAAGACTGGCTTTATGGGCCAGGAGCAGGGCCCCGTTATCCTGTGCAGCTTCAGAACATGGTGCCCTGTGTCCCAACTGCTCCAGCTCCAGCTCCAGTCATGGATAAAAGGACACCAGATACATCTCAGGCCACTACTCTAGATGGTGCAAGCCAGAAGCCATCAATGCTGCCACATGGTGTTAAGCCTAAAGGTGTTCAGGGGGAAAGAATTGAGGCTTGGGATTTCCATTATTCCATTATCACATAACTATAAATAAATGCCTGAGACTGGGTAACTTATAAAGAAAAGATGTTTCATTGGCTCATGGTTCTGCAAGCTGTACAAGAAACATGGCTGAGGGAGGCCTCAGGAAACTTACAATTATTGTGGGAGATTAAGTGGAAGCCAGCCCATCCTGTGTGACTTGAGCAGGACAGAGAGAGAGAGCAAAGGGGGAGGTGCCACACACTTTTAAACAACCAGATCTTGTAAGAACTCTATCCCAAGACAGCACTAGAAGGATGGTACTAAGCCATTAGAAACCACTCCCATGATCCAATCACCTCCCACCAGTCCCCACCTCCAACTCCTGGAATCACAATTCAACATGAGATTTGGGTGGGGACACAGAGTCAAACCATATGAGAAGCTTCCACATAGATTTCAAAGGATATATGGAAATGCCTGGATGCCCAGGCAGAAGCCTGCTGCAGAGGCAGAGCTCTCATGGAGAATGTCTATTAGAGGAGTACAGAGGGAAAATGTGGGGTTGGAGTTTCTATACAGAGTCCCCACTGAGGCTCTGCATAGTGGAGCTGTGAAAAGAGGGCCACCATCCTCCAGACCTCAGAATGGTAGATCCACCAACAGCTTGCACTGTGTACCTGAAAAAGTCAGAGACACTCAATGCCAGCCCATGAGAGAAACTGTGGGGACTGTACCCTGCAGAGCCACAGGGGTGGAGGTGCCCAAGGTTTTGGGATCCCACCTCTTGCATCAGCATGATCTGAATGTAAGACATGGAGTCAAAGAAGATTATATTGGAATAAGATTTAATGCCTGCCCTGCTGGGTTCTGGACTTGCATGGGGCCTGTAGCACCTTTGTTTTTAGCCAATTTCTTCATTTTTGAATGGAAATATTTACTCAATACCTGTACTCTCATTGTGTCATAGAAATAACTAACTTTTTTTTTTAATTTTGCAGGCTCATAGGCAGAAGGGACTTGCTTGTCTCAGATGAGACTTTGGACTTGGATTTGGAGTTAATGCTGCAATGAGTTACGCTCTGGAGAATTGTTGTGAAGGTATGATTGTGTTTTGAAATGTGAGAAGGACGTGAGACTTGGGAAGGTCTGTGGCAGAATAATATGGTTTGTCTCCATGTCCACACCCAAATCTCACGTTGAATTGTAATTCCCAATGTTTGAGGAGGGGCCTGGTGGGAGGTGATTGAATCATGGGAGCAAATCTCCCCCTCGCTGTTCTGGTGAAAGAGTTCTCATGAGATCTAGTGGTTTGGAAGTGTGTAGCAACTCCCCCTTCTCTCTCTTCCTCCTGCTCTTGCCCTGTGAAGACCATGTCTGTTTCTTCTTCACCTTCCACAATAATCATGTGTTTCCTGAGGCCTCCCCAGAAGCAAGAGTCTGTACAGCCCACAGAACATGAGCTGATTAAAACTCTTTTCTTTATAAATTACCCAGGCTCATGTATGTCTTTATTGCAGTGTGGGAATGGACTAATACAGCATGCATAAATATAGTTTCCAAAATTCCTCTTGTTATTGATTTCTAGTTTTATTCCATTGTGATCAGAGAAGATGCTTGATATCATTTCAATTTTTTGAATGTTTTGTGATCTCATATATAGTCTATCCTTGACAATGACCCACGTGGTGAAGAGAAAAATATGTATTCTGCAGACATTGCATGAAATTTTCTGTAAATATTTTCAGGGTTGTTCGTTCCATAATGCAGATTAAGTCTGATGTTTGATTGTTGATTTTCCGTCTGGATGATCTGTCTAATGCTGAAAGTGGGGTGTTCAAGTCTCCAGCTATTATTGTATTCTGATCTCTCTCTCTCATTAGCTTGAATAATATTTGCTTTATATCTGTGTCCTCTAGTATTATGTGTATATATATTTACAATTACATATCTTTTTGAGTAATCGAACCCTTTATTTTTCTATAATGGCCTTCTTTGTCTCTTCTTACAGTTTTGTCTTGAAATTTATTTCACTTGTGATAAGTATAGCTATTCCTGCTTTTTTTTTCTTTTGGTTTCAAGTGGGATGGGGTATCTTTTTCCATCTCTTTATTTTCCGTCGATTTGTGTCTTTATAAATGTAGTATTTATTGTAAGCAACAGATCATCGCACCTTTTTAAAAATTATTCATTCAGTCAGCCAGTCTATGTCTTTCTATTGGTGAGTTTAGTCCATTTACATTCAGTGTTATTGTTTATAAGCAAGAACTTACACCTGCCATTTTGGTATTTGTTTTCTGGCTGTTTTGTGGTCTTCTCTTCCTTCTTTCTTTCCTTTTTGCATTCTTTTTATGAAGGTCATATTCTCTGGTAGAATAACTTAATTTCTCTCTTTTCAATTTTGTGTATCTATTGATTTCTTTTAAGATTATCAAATACTGTCTTGCAAATACAGTCTTATAATTCATTATTTTAAGCTCATAATGCTTTAACAATACATATAACACAAACCAACAAACAAAAAACAGGAAAACTAATAAAAACTCTATACTTTAATCCATCATTTTTTAACTTGTTTTGTTTTTGTTTATGTCTTATTGTACTGTCTTGAGTAGTTGTTGTAGTTATTATTTTTTATTGTTTCAGCATTTAGTTTTTCTGCTTAAGTGTAGTTTATACCCCACAATGACAATGTTGTAATACTCTGCTTATTTGTGTGCTTACTACTATCAATGAACTTTGTACCTTCAGATGATTTCCTCTTGCTCATTAATGTCATTTTCTTTCATATTGAAAAATTCCCTTCAACATTTCTTGTAGGAATAGTCTAGAGTTGACAACATCCTTCAACTTTTGTTTGACTGGGAAAAGTCTTTATTTCATCTTCATACTTGAAGAATAATTTTGATGGATGTACTTTTCTAGCATAATTGTGTGGTTTTTGTTTTTGGTTTTTGTTTTTTGTTTTTTCCCAGCACTTTAAATATGTCATGCAACTCTCTCCTGGTTCATAAGGTTTTCACTGAAAAGTCAACAATTAGATGTATTGGAGTTCCATTGTATGTTACTTTCTTTTCTCCAGTAGCTTTTACTATTATTTCTTTATCTTTGACCTTTGGGAGTTTGATTATTAAATTTCTTGAGGTAGTCTTCTTTGGGTTAAATCTTTTTGCTATTATATAACCTTGTACTTGGATATTGATACCTTTCTCTAGGTTTGAGAAGTTTTCGTATATTATCTTTTTGAGTAAATATTCTACCTCTGTAAATATTCTCTTTAAGGCAAGTTACTCTTAGATTTGCCCTTTTTAGGCTGTTTTCTAGATCTTATACAAGCTTCCCACATTTTCAGTATATATATATACACACACACACACACGCACACACACCTATACACACACACTATATACATTCACTATATATATATACTCACTATATATAATTTTAGAGTAGAATATACTCACTATATATAATTTTAGAATATACTATTTGTAAATATATATACAAATTATATATATTTATATACATTAATTATATATAATTATATTATATGTAACTCTATTTTAATATCCATATCTATATATTTATAAATGTTACTCCTCAAGAGTTGACCAAGGAAACGTTGCCACCATATTTTGTCAAGGTGTTTAACAAAAGCTAGCATCACCAATTATTTTCTGGAATTACTAGCCATATTATATATATCATAATAAAACCAAATTTATACAAAAACCACGTTCTGTAAAGTTTCACAAAATTTTGGAAAGTACTGCATAGTTTTGCTAAATGAGCAAGAGGAAGCCTCCATTTGTCAATGTAACCTATCTATCTATTTGGTTCCTCCAATATCAGAACTTGCCCAGACATAAAATGTATTTATTTTATAAATAAAATCAGCCTGAAGTTGGCATTCCACTGGAAAGGAAAAGAATGCCATCTAGAGTATGCTAATTTGTAACTAAAGTATATTAAGTTCTTTAAAATAATTAATAACTATTTAGTAATTATTTTATACAATTAGCTATAATGATTGAAAGATATTTGGATTTGGGCTTGTCAAATACATTACCTAAAATTTCTAAAAGTAATTTAACAATATCAGAAGCCAACACAGTATACATTTTTCTGAGAACAAATGTGCGAATTTGTTACATTCTAATTAACTCTGCTCTAGTAGGCAAGTGGGAAGAGAGTTTGCAGGGAGTCCAACCAAGACAACTCCCACTTCAAAAACTGGGATAATTCAAGAAACAGGGGAGGAAAGATGCACTCTGAAACATTATGTTGGTTTCCTACATTAAATAGAATACGTTTCCATTTCAATGCACTCTGCTGATTTGTATTTAGAAATTAGGAAGACATAAAAACATTTTATGTTATGCTTTTCAGCCAGTCAAGGAAAAATTAGCATAACAAATTGGCTGCAATGTTAGACAATTTTAGGGAAGGATCTTGTTACAAAAGTAAGGCTTTAAAAATACATGAGAGTAAAAAGAAGCTGTGCGTTTTTAAAACCTGATTTAACTAAAGGCTTTATTGTACCTAATTAGAATAGAATTAAACATTGCCCCAATGCTAAATTTCTTATAATAATTAAATACAAGAAAAGTTAGAGTTGAGTTTTGTCTTTTAAAAGTTCATACATTTACAAATGAGGCATTATTAGTGTATAGTGCAAATGATTAGTCACACCCAGAATAAAGGCAAAAGAACTTGAGATGGTTTTAAGGAATATTACATGTCATACAAGGATCGCAGTATCCACTCCCATCAACTTAGCACGGGGTTTCACAAGTGTTAGGAGTACCAGCCCTAGTGCAGCAGCACCTCTTGTTGTTTGATAACTTATTAATCGTAGCAATCAAAAGGTGGTTAACCTGGTGAGGATCCCAGAAGTAGAACTCTCACATGCAAAAACTACTACTTAGGGACCCGTTCTGGTGTTACTGTGGGAAGACAGAGGCTAACAGAAGTGGAAAAACAGCACTCCAAAACTAACAGCGAACTTGCAACGTTCCATTAAGAATAGGTTAAATGTCTGTTTTCTGATTACCCAAACGTCAGCAGGTTAATAAATGTACACAACGTAAACGAACATAGCAAGTGAAAACTTTCAGGATTACACTTAGAAAACTACAGTCACCCAGAGACTATCATTTCATTGCCTAAATAAAATAATTTTAAATAGGAAAAGATAGGCTGATTAAAACCAGTGTCAGTTTTTCAGGACTCCCTCATTTCAAGCTGCCAGAAACTTGTCTGGTCGAGGTGCCGCCCCTGGAGTCCTCATTCCAAGGCACCTGGCTTGAGTCTCCGGGCGAGGAGACCAGCCCGGTCCTCCACGGAGATTACCTGGGGCTGCAGCCGTCCGTGGGCTCCTCCTTCCCCCGGGTCCTCGGCCTCAGCCGCTCCCCAAGGCGACCCCGCTTCCGGGCGGCTCTCGGAGGCTACGCGGTGCCCGGTGTCCGGCGGGGACGAGGAGCGGGCGACCCCTCCCATCTCGCTCCCCAGATCTCCGCGGACACAGCTGGTGGCGACTCAGATCGCTCGGGCAGTGGCTGTGTGGGTAGCACAGAGGAGACTCCGATGCGAACCGAGGCCCCCAGGCCGCCCGCGCCGCAGCCCCTCTCCCGGCACGCGCAGGCCCGCTGGCCCTGGGATAACGAAGCAGAGGCGGGAGGTGTCTTCATCTCCTTTTGCCTGATCCTGGCCTTGGTGGAGACCCAGGCAGGCCAGTTCAGACAGCCGCTCCGGGCAGGGTTGGTGGCTGCAAACAAGGACGGCCTGAGTCACATTGCCTGGGGAGAAGAAGGCAAGGCAGGAGGACTGCTGTTCTGGGGGCTTCAAAGCTCAGCACAGTCACATACAAAGGTGTTTACTCCCTACTCTGAGGGGGATGCGTGGGAAGAGACACATCGTTAATTCAAAATGGTAATGAAAAAATAGCAAAATAGGGTGACTGTCACTTGACCTGGTAGTAAATCACTCCAGATCACATCTCTTCATTGACTTTCGGTGCTCCCTTCACCACCTGTCTTATGGGTTGCCTATCCCTGACACCACAGCTAACAGACTGACAGCTCCCCAGGGAAAATAACTGAGGTGTTGCTTCTAAGTCCTCAGCGCATGGTAGGCACACACCAGATGGTTTTGTTGAATGAGCAGAAGAATATGGATAGAAAGGGCGAGCTGGGCATTTCCCCAGGCTCTAGAAGGCAAGTACAAGACCAGCTATTGAAGCAACAGTTTTGTTGTATTGTTCTACAATCCTGGTATATAATTGGCAGTGTGGAAGGGAAGTTCAGTCTTCCTTTTCCTTTCATTTTGGTTCTATTAAGAGAGAGCACAGAATAACTAATCATCCTCTACTTTCAGTCCCTGTGCTTCAGGTAATACAGACTCCTGCCCTGACCATAGGTGATCATTGGAGTCATCACATCTCCTAGTGATAGCTGTTGTTGCACAGATAAGTATAATAAGCAGAGATAGGCGAAACCCACTGAAGACAAAAACAACCATCCCTATCAAAACACTTTCCATTCATGTGAACTGAACAAAAATATACATTTACAATCTGTATCTGTGTTAACTATTGAGTCTCTGTTAGCTTTCTCCTTGCCTGTTATAATATATTTTGAAATAATCTAAACCCACTTGACACCCAGCTGAATATCACAATAATCCTTATAACAAGGCCTTGTTGATCAATCTGAATGTACAAGAAGTAACTAGTGTCATGGAGGCCCTGGTTAAACACATGGATGCTGAAAGGTGATAGATAAATCCCACAGAGATATATATCACAAAAACATTGATGGGTCTGGTGGTCTGTAACGTGCTAGGACATCCCTTCCAAAGTAAAGGATGTATGTAAAAGATGTTGCACTTCTCATTGTTACTAACGAAGTGTATTATGTGATATCTCTTTATAGATTCTGAAAGTGGTACATTTCATGCTTGGTAATACTACTTTGATTTATAAACTAAGTAACACTAAAGACTACTAATTGAGTGAGAACTAGAGCAAGAAAAGATACTGCAGTACCTTTGGGCTGCAGTTCAAGCTGCCCTGATGTTTGATCATGACAAACATCAATGTAATTAGATACCATGTGGAGTTTATGTAAACCACAGGCTCTTGATATTCATGTTAAAGTTTTTAAATAGTTCTTCAAAATTTTTAATTGTGGTGAAAAAAAAAACATGTAACATAAGGATTTACCATCTTAACCATTTTTAAGTGGACAGTTAGAAATAGTCACATTGCTGTGAAGTTGATCTCCAGATCCTTTTCACTTTGCAAATCTGAAATTCTATACTCATTAATCAACTCCTCTTTTCTCTCTCACCGCAGCGCCTGGTAAGCACAATTCTACTTTCTTTGTCTATGAATTTTATTTCTTTAGATACCTCATATAATTGTAATCATACTGTATTTTTTTTGTGATTTGCTTATTTTACTTAGCATAATGTTTTCAAATGTATTAGTCAGGGTTCTCCAGAGAAATAGAACCAATAATACTCAATTTATGAATTATATAGAGTATAAACCAATAAAGTGTGTATTGATCATACACACACACACAGATTTTAGGAGGAATTGGATAGGCTTACATGATTATGGAGGCTAAAAAGTCCCACAATCTGCTGTCTGCAAACTGGAGATCCAGGAAAGCCAGTGGTATAATTTAGTCTGTGTCAAAGATCCAAAAATAAAGGCAGCCAATAATGTAAATCCCAGTCCAAGTGTCAGGGGAAGAAAACAGGCCAATTCTTTTTTTTTCTCTATTTTATTCTATTCAGACCCTCAATGGATTGGAAGATGCCCAATTCACATTGGGAAGGGTAATCTACTTCACTGAGTCCGCCTATTCAAATGCTATGCTCATCTATAAAAACCTTCGCAGACACAACCAGAAACCATGTTTTATTTGGGCACCTCATGGATCTTTAAAGTCAACACATTAAAAACAACCATCACACAAACATTCAACCATGTTGTAGTATTCAACAAGATTTTCTTCTTTTTAAAGGCTGAATGATGTTCTATTGCATATATATATATATATTTACATATGCATATATTTCCAATGTGCATATATATGTGTATATATACACTACATTTTGCTTCTCCATTGATCTACCAATGGATATTTGAGATGCTTTCACTTGGTTACTAGGAATAGTGCTGCTTTGAACACAAATATGAAAACATTTCTGTCAGACCTTGCTTTCAATTATTTTGCTATACCCTGAGTGGGATTGCTGAATCATGTGCAAGTTACATTTTAAGTTTTTTGAGGAACTTCCATTGTGTTTTACACAGCAATTGCATCATTTTACATTCACACCAGCAGTGCACAAGGCCTGCAACTGTTCCACATTCTCGCCAACACTTGTTATATTGTTTTTGTTTTCTCGATAGTCACTATCTTAATGGATGTGAACAGAAACCTTTTTGTGGTCTTAATTTGCATTTATCTGATGATGACTGACATTGAGTATATGTTCATATATTTGTTGGCCACTTGTGCACCATCTTTACACGGTTTATTTTTTAAGAACACAGATGCTTTGTTTTTCAGATGTTTTGTCTTTGCATGAATCTCAGATTATCCTTGGTCTTGATTTGTTTGCATAAATATAAGCTATGATTTTCATTAATATTCTAAGGCGCTAATAAAAATTATGGCAACTCAAATGCATCTCTTTTTTGGATTAAGCATTTTAAAAGTTGAATATTTGCTAAATCATATTTTCCTAGGTATCTAATTGAAATTCATATGAAATCTAATTACTTCACAGTTCATTCAACTCTCAGCTTCTCTAGAGACTGTCCCCTGGATAAAACCAGACCTCTATGATTGGTGTTCCACTCCTTCTACTCACTATTCTGTCTCTACCAGTGGTTCTCAAATGTTGTGACACAGTGGAATTACCAAGGGATATTTTAAATAGCCTGCTGCCAAGGTCATTTTCCATGCCAATTAAATTAGAATTTCTGGGATGAAACTTAGATATCAGCATTTTTTTTTTTAACTCTTCTGGTGATTTTAATGAGAAGCCAGGTTTGAGAATCAGTGGTCTACACTTCCCAGAGGGCATAGCATATCAGCTATTTCCTTAAATTTTTGATGTCCCTAAAAAAGAAAATCTCAATTAGCAAATGGACTTTTCTATTTCATAGGTTATTTACTGGCCTGCATGTGTATAGATTTATTATAGGTTTTGTTAGACAGTTAGTGGATGACAGTTATTTATTATAGGTTTTGTTAGACAGGCTACTGAACAGCTTAAAACTTGTTATAATAAGTATTTTTCACTGATTAAAAACAGATAATTTTCTATGTAAAATTTATAAAGCTATTTTATCCATGGAGAAAGGACTCAAAAAGAATAGATATGCAAACCTGTTTCAGAATTATTTTAAAATGTATCTGATAAAAATTTGTAAAAAAGTGGTATGGCAGGCCGGGCGCGGTGGCTCAAGCCTGTAATCCCAGCACTTTGGGAGGCCGAGGCGGGTGGATCACGAGGTCACGAGATCGAGACCATCCTGGCTAACATGGTGAAACCCCGTCTCTACTAAAAATACAAAAAAAAAACTAGCCGGGCGAGGTGGCGGGCGCCTGTAGTCCCAGCTACTCGGAGGCTGAGGCAGGAGAATGGCGTGAACCTGGGAGGCGGAGCTTGCAGTGAGCCGAGATCGCGCCACTGCACTCCAGCCTGGGTGACACAGCGCGAGACTCCGTCTCAAAAAAAAAAAAAAAAAAAAAAAAAAAAAAAAAAAAAAAAAAAAAAAAGTGGTATGGCTGATTGTTTTTGTCTTTAATATACATTATTCTTAATTGAAGTAATCCTGTCAATATGATTGTAGCGTATTTCTTCAGGAAATAAAAAATAATAATAATGAAAACATGAGCACTACATTGTGAAATTTAAAAAAAGACATTTTATGGAGCTTGTATTTCTATAAAACATCACTCTTGAATTCAAGGTGAAAACATTGATATGTAATCAGAAGCTCTTATGTTTAAGAAGTACTTCACAAAAAGTAAAATGAATGAAACCAAAGTGCTCCTTTTTGGAAATTTTCATAGCATGTATATCTATTATTTGATATTGTAAGACCATAGGAACAAGGATTAAAATGCACATACAGAGTACTTAATAAAATAATTGCAAAATGTTTTTATTTGCTGACTTTACATTAATAAATTTTATTTGGAACTAATTCAAATTTTCTAATGTGAAAACTAAAAACCGAAAAATTAATACGATTATTTAATTTGCAAAATATTTCACTATTATCACCTCATTAATCTCTGAGATTTTCATTTGTACTATCATACACCTCCTTTTATAGGTGACATACCTAGGGGCTTAGGAGATATACTGACTTGTTCAATCTGTAACTCAGAGGTGGAGAAAACCCTCAACTCAAGTCTTTTTATGTAAAATTATCATTCCTTTTTTGATAAACAATTCTACTGCTAGTAAGCTACTTTCATTGCGCTGAAAAGGTATTATAATAACTGTCTCAGATATTCTAATAATAAAATCTCTGTGATCATTTAAATTTCCAAAAACAGGTAACTGTCTTCCAGTAGCACGACAAAAATTTTTGTAAGCTCTCACTTTTTTTCTTTCTTTCTGAAAAGAAGGGAATAAATAATAAACATGTTATTTGTATTTGACAAAATTTTAGACTACATTATTTTTGCTTGAAGGAGAGATAATAGAATGTTTTGCTTACATGTGGTAAATAAAAAGCTGGTGTACATAAAACGCCTTAATTATGTTTTTTCCCTTTCATTGGTGAATCACTTATTATTTTAATAAAGAAACCCTGGAACCCCTTTTGAAACATTTTATTCACTAAGATTCTATATGAGATAAGACATCTCGGCCGGGCGCGGTGGCTCAAGCCTGTAATCCCAGCACTTTGGGAGGCCGAGACGGGCGGATCACGAGGTCAGGAGATCGAGACCATCCTGGCTGACACGGTGAAACCCCGTCTCTACTAAAAAAATACAAAAAACTAGCCGGGCGAGGTGGCGGGCGCCTGTAGTCCCAGCTACTCGGGAGGCTGAGGCAGGAGAATGGCGTGAACCCGGGAGGCGGAGTTTGCAGTGAGCTGAGATCCGGCCACTGCACTCCAGCCTGGGCAACAGAGCGAGACTCCGTCTGAAAAAAAAAAAAAAAAAAAAAGAATAAGTCCATATTTTAAAATTAGGAAGAAGCAGTATTCTATCTTTTACTCGAGCTCCTTTCATGATGACAAATCAAACGCTGCCACACATCATGCGAGAGATGTTCTTTGTAATTCTCTGCTCCAGACCAAGCACCATGTTTAGGGTCTCCAGCTACATCTTTGACCAGAATTCATTGATCAGACCTTAGCCATCTTTCTCTGAAACCAGTATCACAATAATATAGGAATAACCAGAATGAATGCTGGCTAGTGAAAAAGATGGAGTCAAGTACTCTCAAAAACAAAGGCTGATATTTCTAGCAACTGATTTCAATAGTCCACAATCAAGAACTCACTGATTACTCTGAATTAATTTACAATTAATTTAACCAATACCAGAGTATCATAGTATTTATTTCATCTTACAGTGAAGAGAAAAAGGCATAGGAATAAGGGGTATTGGGTTCCTTTCTAAGTCCCTATTCCTCAAATGTGCCTCCAAGATAAGAAACATTTGGAATTCATAAAATGTATATACTGGATTCCCAAACCAACCTGTAAGTTAGAATATTTGATAGAGATATGAGGGCCTATATTTTGTCAAGTATCCAAGATAAGTTTTAAGAACTTCTATTATTTCAATTTAAGCTTTAATTTTTGTCTTAAAGGCAGCTTCTGAACCTTGCATTATGGATATTTGGGGTCATATTATTTAGTCTAAGGACTTTGTTGGATGTTTTGTTTGGTAGCATTCCTGGCTTCTACCAACTGTGTGCCTGTAATTCCATCCTCCAGCTGTGACAACCAAAAATATCTCCAGACATTGATAAATGTTTATTGAGTGGAAAAAGTACCCCAGTTGGAAGCACTATTATGAAGTATCAAGGAGAAACGTTTTAAGGACCTAAATATGTTTTCAGTTCAACTAAATCCAGTGGCTCTTATATATCTTAATGTTAGGAACAATAGTTTTTTTAATGTAAAGATAACCATAGACTCCATCAAAAGAAAAAAAAAAGAAGAAGAAGAAATAAACTGTATGTCGTTTAACAGTCTATTTCATTTGGAGAAATTTTCCCCTAATCCAATTTGGATATTTAATTGCACTATTGTTTTTATCTAAAATATAGGAAGAATTTAAGATCCTGGGATTTCCCTTTTTTCTGGCTTTAAGTGTGTAGAATAAAACTGTTTCAACATAATATGTAACATTTACAGTTATGTTGTATCCTTAGAAGAAAGAGTAATCAGAGATAAAGCTCACACCGTCATAATAAACGCATTACAATCAAATCCTACTATGATTCCAGAGATGGGTTGTATTTTAGTAAGATTTCAGAAACAAATAAGAACACTAATCATTAACCTAGAATGACAGAAGAGCCCTCAATATTATTTTTTAAGCAGAAAAGAATAATACAATTATTTTATGAGGCATTAAAGGCAGAGATGCTGATGGATCGTCACCTCTATGTTTACAAATCAAGATTCTCCACAACTTTCCATAGAGGAGCAGATTCTTACAAAATGCCTCTGAGTATAATTTTAACTTGAGTTTAAAATGTAATTATTATTTACTATCAATAAATTTGTGTGTACTTTAAATGTGGAGTAAAGATGATTAATTTTTCTGCACACATGAAGTAAACACAATAGAAAGCTGTATGTATATATTTTTTTAATTCAGAGAAAGAAAATTGGATGTAGAATAGAATCAAAAATTATTTGTGGGACAATCTGAGGTGTTTTAATGTCTGGAACACCTGAGGACACTGGATTGCCCTCTGCACGCACCATGCCCCATATGTTCAAGTCTTTACACCGGTGAGATAACTTTAAAAACTGTATCAAAAGCAGGATTAAAGGGAAGAAGTTAATGATAAAACTGGGACATATAGGAAAAGACTTTTTTTCAGTTTAAAAACATTTTTTTTTTACTATTCTTTAAGTTCTAGGGTACATGTGCACAATGTGCAGGTTTGTTACATAGGTATACATGTGCCAGGTTGGTTTGCTGCACCCATCAACTTGTCATTTACATTAGGTATTTCTCCTAATGCTATCCCTCCCCCAGCCTCCCATCCCCTAGGAAAAGACATTTATGTAGAAGTAGGAAAGAACATCAAACTCATTTTGAGCATAATTTCTTTTGGGAGTAAAGAGGCCATCTCTTAAAAGCATTGGCTTTAAACCAACATTTTTTTTTTTTCCAAAATTGTAATTGTCACTGTTATGACATTTTTTTACCTGTACGAGCAGCAACAAAAATCTCAGTTTACATAAGATCCCAGCTTCAGTTCATGGCTTCTAGTTCAGAGAAAACTGACCTCAATTGCTTTCCAAAATGCTTAGTTAAAACAACAAATGCTTTCAACCTAAATAGAGTATATAATAGAATTTTTGAGATTGTGCATGTGTGCATACCACTGCTGAACTAGAACATAAAACAAATACTTTAAAATACTCAATTATCCCAGCAAAAAAAGAAAAGATACACAGATGGGAGGATAATTTTTTAATAGAATAAGTGCAGAAAGCATGTATACAAAAATGCTGCATATTTTTCAGAGCCCATGAAATATAAAAAAGTAGAGTTGTGGTAATTTTTCTAATTGTCATTATTAAGGGTGTTATTTGGTTATTAGAGATCTAGAATATTAGAGTTTATTATAAGAAAAATACTTAGGAAAGCATTTTTTTTGGTGGGTGGATGATTTTATGAGAAATAATTATGTTAACAGCAATTTTATGTTAGGATAATCTGAATTAAGTTTTATGTCACCCACTCTCTTCCTTCAACATTGCCATATATATATGACTGGTTTACAGGATTTCTCACATATACTTTGTATCTAGGAATGTAGAACTGATCATCCGACATTTTTTTAAATATAAGAAATCTGTGTTAAAATGTGGAGCATTACTATATTAAGATAAATGCATATTTAAACAATTATTACATCATTTTATTTGTTTTCAAATTAGCTTGAAAATTAACTTACAATATGCAAATGCTGGTAGAGTTCTAACAACATTGGTACATTAAATTGTAGCAGTATTAATTAGCATTTTCTTTTTGGAAAGTCGCATGTCAATATATATCATAAACTACAGCAAAGCTTATGCCCTTTAACTGAGTAATTTCGCTGTTGGGAACACCTGTGGAAATATTTCAAAAGAAGAAATTTAAAAGTAAAAGCTATAAGCATAAAGAAGTTTAATGCAGTAATAATTATAATAAAAAATGGAGTAAAGTTTACATAATTCTCGTGGGAATAATTACATAGATTTAAGAACAGTTATTTGATGGATGTTTTATGCTGTTTAAGTGCATTTATATGTAATGTTAAATTGCAAAAAGTGAAAAAATTACATAAATGTAATTTCAAACATGTGTAAGTCCTAATGTGAATGTACATGTCCTAGAAACACACATACACAAACACATAGAGTTAAAAAATGTTGTCAAATGTTTTAAATTATAAAGTTTTAAAATATTTAAATGTTTTTCTATGTACATTGGATTTTATCAATTAGTAACATCATATTTTATTTAATAATTGATTTAAACACCTCATTAAAATGTTTTTTTCCTCGTTTTACTCTTTTGTATCTTGTTCGTTTTATATTTACTATTAGAGAAAATAGTAATAAACATCCACTGTTTACATAGCAGCATCATCATTGGATTATTTTTGTGATATAAATTTACTGTAAAGGTATATGTTGGTCATTTCATTTAGCTATCTGATAAAACATTTCTATCAAGTATATATTTTTGTATGTATACACTTAATATTTTCAAATGTGTTATTTTTTACAATAGAATCATAATATATAATCACAAAGGTAGCTAACACCTAGAGTGTTAAGCAGAGGAAAGCTATATTCTTGAATAAAGAAAGGATATACAATGAAACCAATAAAATGAATTAGTAGAATCATATAAATCAACACATATATAAACTTAGATATTTAAACATGTCCCATTCTTTTTACAGTACAGTCAGAATGCTTAGAAAATTTAGAGGACTTAGTATCACCTTGGTCCAGGGATGGTATATGCAAATGTTTACATAAGCCAGGGCAGTAAACTGGATAGATACATCTCTTTATGTCCATTTACAATGTGTCACCCAACCTAAGAAGACCAGAGAGGAGCAGTGACTTGGCTCTTGCTGACGACTGTGCAAAAACAGAGTCAATGTGCCCAAAAGGCAAGATATCGACCCTGTTATGTGAAGTCTCCTGATTTTTTTTTAAACATTTCAAATTTGTGTAAAACAAATAACCCAAATAAATCAAGCAAAACTTATCTACAGATCATATTTGCTGTCAGTTAGTTTGTGAATTCCGGCTCTAGTTCTAATCCTTTTATTTTAGAAAATATATAATTCCTATAAAGTAAAACAATGAGTCTTAGATTGCAGGTAATAAGTCATGGAACTGGAAAAAGCACTGAGGACTCCTCGATCATTCTCTAGCACACCCTCTGTTTCTCTCTCTCTCACATACACACACACACACACGCACACACACCCTCTATTTCTTTCTCTCTCACATACACACACACACACATACACTTGAAAAAAATATTTATTAGGCCCAAGTTTTCAAAGCAATCTATTTTCATTGTTTCATGGACAGAATAAAAATATCTATTAATATTTCAGGGCATTTGAAGCTGCAGAACTTAGAGACTATTTTAGTCTCTGAATATTCTCATAATTCTGGAATCTGAAAATTCTAATGTTCTCTTAAATGGAATCTGCTAAACTTTCTCATAAGGACAAAATAATCATTTGAGTATGAAGTATTCTGCCAGCATTAAAGTAAATGATTCTCTTAAAAGCAGAAATCACAGAGGAGTGAAAACTTATCCAGCTTTCTATGTCCTAAATGGCATTGACATTTGAGGACAATTATTTACACGGAGGTTTTATGTGCTGCTTAGTTTACTTATCAAATGTCTATTTTAAATAACAGAACTCTAGAATTTGATTTCTGATGTTTTACAGTTATCAAAGTAACAAATGGTATACAATTTTATTTAGACCTTAAAATTCTCTACATGTCATTGATCATAACCTCCAACTTTAAAACATTGCTTGTATTCTGACCTCCTTAAAGTCATCTTTTTTTTTTTTTTTTTTCCATAACCCTCTTGTTAGCATTTCTAAGAATGCCAGTTAACTCCCTGGAGGATTCATTGACAGTACATTTCCACATGTACCAAATAATTATCACAAGAAGAATACACAGTAAAATAAACACCTTAATCTGTGTCCTCTTGACTATCCACTGAGTCTTTCTTCTCTTCTCCTGTCCAACATGGCATGAAAATAGTAGTTGGCTATGTTCAAGGGACTACACAGTTTTGGACCAATATAATCTGAATAGAATAATTTTTACATTTTCTTCACATCCAGTTAGAAATAATAAGTTATTATATCCTCACACACAAATCTCATTCTCCAAGACTAATTTCAAAATAAGCCTTTACTCTAAAATGCATCTAAAGTACTCCCACCCTAAGTCATCCCCTTTCTCTATATTAGTATTTGATTTTCTTGGTGTTTATATTTTCATCACTTTTTGATATTCAAAAATACGTTTTTTAAAATAATTGCTTATAATAGAATATTTTATAAGAGAATGTTAAACCTGGAAATAGTCCTTATGATTTCAACCAACCCATGGCAATAAGTATGGCAAGTTTCTATGTCTGTTGGCATCTCAAGTGCACCAGAATTGCTTCCCGGGAAGTGTTATTTACCCACATTATTTTTGAATTTTATGATTTTGCTTGTTTTATTAAACACATGTGATGACAAGCTCTGAATCAATATGAACTGTATCACACACATGATAAACACACAAATGCTCTTGGGCTCAGTTGATATTTTTATGGGAATGTTCTACTCTGCTTGGTTAAGTTTCTTGGTGAATAAATGTTAGATCATATTGTAACTGAGTGGAATTCAAAACAGAAAAAAATATATTTTATTAACCTTTACAGGCATTTTTAAAACACAAGACTCCACTTCTCTCACAAATTGAAAATACAAGTCAAGTTCTGCATGTTCTATTGATTTATGTGATATAACAATGTCCCTTAATCCCTGCTCCTAGATGCTCAATCCATATAGGTAGCCCCTTTAAACCTCTGCATTTAGGGTGAGCAATGCCTGAAGTTCTGAGATAAATCATGCACTTAGTTCATTACAGAGATGTTCTTTCTGTCAGGCTGGCTCTAGCCCAAGGCAGATAATTAGATTTTTGTCTTGTCCTCAGAACTGCCATGCCCTTGAGGACTCTGGTGGTTCTACCTCATTCTTTAGGTTTATTGCTTACCCAAATAATATGCTAAATGTATTATACATAGGATCTTATTTAACACAGAAGAAAGTGTTGAATTTCTTTCAGAATAATTTATTTTAAAATCATGGTAAAATTCTTAATTTCAAAAGAGTAAATATTTGTCAAACTGTCACTTCATTTCTTTTAATGAAGATTTTAAAACAAGTGGTGATAAAGAAATATATAGTGAATATGTGGTTGTTTGGGCTATTGAAAGGCACACTGATCTTACTTTTACTCGGGCATACGTTCAAACTTTCTTGACATTTACATATATACATTCACATAAACATACATTAAAACATTGTGTTATAAAATAGCCACTGCTATCAAGTGTGATGTACTGTGATTTTTAAAATTCTATTCTAGTATATTCTTTTGAAAAAAAGAAATGTACATATTGATTCTACAACTGACTAATAAGATACAATTTGCAGTTTGAAAGTGCTCTTCAGGTAAGTAGGATTTGACTTTAGGGATGGCTTAAGCTACTGGTGGTAAGGATAAATTCAAGGATTTTTCACTAGAGCATGTAACTCGGTCACATCTCAGGAGATGAAAGAAAACTTTTACTAGGTCACAAGCACAGAGACCAGAGACTTTTTATTTGTTTTTAACTTAAGGGTCACACTTTCATTTTAGAAGAGGTAGTACAGATCTGTAAAAATGTTAAGTTTTAGTCACATTATTGTTGCTGCTGTATCAAGCTTTGTCTGGAATCAGTCATATTTCTGGATTTTCAGGTATGTATATCAGTAAATGCATTTTACATCTAAGTGACTTTTTTACTTTCAACTTCTAAAAACTTATGCATATTTTTCAAAAGTTTTTTTTTTTTTTTTTTTTTTTTTTTTTTTGAGACGGAGTCTCGCGCTGTGTCACCCAGGCTGGAGTGCAGTGGCGCGATCTCGGCTCACTGCAAGCTCTGCCTCCCAGGTTCACGCCATTCTCCTGCCTCAGCCTCCGAGTAGCTGGGACTACAGGCGCCCGCCACCACGCCCGGCTAGGTTTTTTTTTTTGTATTTTTAGTAGAGACGGGGTTTCACCATGTTAGCCAGGATGGTCTCGATCTCCTGACCTCGTGATCCACCCGCCTCGGCCTCCCAAAGTGCTGGGATTACAGGCTTGAGCCACCGCGCCCGGCCAATTTCTTTAAAAGTTGATGTCAGAGAATAAAATTTAAATTATACTTTATAATTTTATCAACTAGACACCATTTAATTATGGAAAATATGAGTGAAAAGATAATTTTTCAAGGCTCTCAGTTAATGTGAACTATTTACACAGGTCATGAGGTGGAATCGTGCATTTTAAAATTATTGCTTGCTTCAGTAAAATATGGGTAAATATGAATTGCTTTATTATAAACAACTTAAGTTTCTGAGGAGAAAATTATTCTCAAATGACTCATAACTGCAAGTAATGAGAGTTGTATTTGTGAGGGCAGATGTCATACCTACTTGAAATGAAGATGGCACTTCTGCTATTGAAATGTGAACGGTCCCAGGATATTCCCTATGTGAACCTAAAGCCAATTGGAATAAATCTGGAAAACAATATTATTTTACAGATTCTTTATAAATGCAAGAATAGAAGAAGATCACCAGTGCCAGGAGAGGTATTCAAATAATTCCTGGGTCTACTGAGATGTCCTGTGTCACAAAGGAATTAGTGTCCATTCCATGCTTAAGATAAGTTCCAAAGGAGAAAAATGAAACTCAGAGGTCTGGTGTTTGGAGACCAGTCAAGAAGTAAAAGGTTTTAAAAATTGTTAGATAAGTCATTGTTTTAGAGATGACAGCATAAAATACGTATCCTGCTTACAACCCATTGTGGGATACTAGACACAGCACACTTTAGCACATACTTCTACTAGAAGAGAACATTTTCATAAACCACCAGACCTAACTGCTTATAAGAATATGTACTTATCTTTTAGAGTTTTTCTAGTAGATAAGACAGCATGAAATAAGAAATACTTTCTGAATTCTAGTGTTGCCATTTAATGCTTTTGGGATCATTAAAGGCTCTTTATGTTGCCATCTAGAAAAATGACAAAAATACCTAAAATTTTACTTACAATATTACAGGGTTTATTTTGGTGATTATATGAAAATGTCATTAAAATGTTTTGTGACACGTAAAACCTGATATAACTTTATTATTTTACTAGATTTGTACAATGAAAAGTTGTCCTTCCTTTGATCAGTTCTCTGGAACTAGTAAGAAATAAAATAAACTAACAGTTCGGAGGGATGGATATGAAGGTTAAATTCCTGAGTTTACTAAACATAAAAACATGTATGTTATCTACACTGGCAGCAAAGAAGTATCCAGGGAAAGTTGTGAAATGACTTTGGAAGTAAAGAGTTAGTGACTATATGGAAATGGAAAAAAATCCCAATAGATGACTCAGTATCAGAAAAAAAGTAAGTAAAAAAATAATTACCATCCATAATTTTGACATCATTGCTTTAGTTACAAAAGGTAGTTGTAATAATTTTAATAAAATTTCCCAAAGGTAAAAGGTGAGGGCTGCAAAAGGAATTACTCCAAAGCTCAAGAATGACAAATCAGTTAGGCATTGTGGTCTCTCCCCATATTCTATCATTCTAGGCATATGTTCCTCCGTAATTTTGGCAGGAGTATAAAAGCTTACTTTCTGAGATATTGAGTGAGAGATGCTGCAGTTCAGGGAAAATAAACACAGAAAAATATAAACTATGGAGACCTATCACAACAGGATGACTATATGAGTTTACATATTGAATAATGAGACTCTTTGCCAATGTGTCCTGCTGGCTGTACCATTTGGCCCAAGGATTGCTGTTGACAGGAATTTACTTTTTACCATAAAATTAGATACTTTTTTTCCTTAAACAATTGAACAATTCAGGAGGAAATATATATAGTTACAGATATTTAATATCTCAGCATAGTGCCTGCATTCCTGGTGAGGTAAACCAGTCCAAGATTCACCAATGCACACAAAACATCCAACTTATCATTACCTCATTATTAAATTCAAATAGGCAGAAAATAATTCTCAAACACTTGAGAAACTCTCCACTATGAAATACTGTGACAAAATCAACTACACAAATAAAATAGAAATACAGAGAAAATAGAGACAATGCAGAAAACAGAACAAAATTTTAAATGATAATATACTGATCTCTCAAAGGTAATAATGAAAGATTTCTTAGAAGTTAAAAAGAAAATAGATTAACAAAATTACTCGATTTTATGTTTGGAAGCTACATTGAATGAACATTATCCCAAAGAATAAAAAACAAATACATATTTAAACTACCAGAAAACAGTAAGAATATTAATTAGAATATTGATCAAAAAAAAAATCAATGTCAAAGTGATAATTGTACCAGAAATAAACACAGAATAAAAGGAAGGAAGAAATCTACTAATATGTAAAAACATATTATACCATGCACAATGGATTTATATTCCTAAATGAATCAGTATACTTTATCATATGAATAAACTTAAGCAAAAAAAAAAAAAAAAAAAAATCCTGTTATCTCAAAAACTTCAAATAAATTATTTAACAAAATCCTTCATTCATTTCAAAAGAAAAAATTTTCTGAAATCTAGCAGTAGAAAGGAAATTCCTAAACTTGATAAATGTAAATCTACAACACCAATAAATACCATCACTCAAAATGGTAAAAAAAAAGAGTGATTTCCCCTTAAATTAGAAACAAGTCAAAGATATCTCCTTTACACATTTCTATTTAACATCATTCTTCTGTTTCTAGCCAGTGCAAAAGGCAAGAACAAAAATTAAAAGGCCTTCAAATTGAAAAAAAAAAAATCACACATGTCTTTATTTGTAGACCATGATCATGTAGAAAACTTGATAGAATCTACAGAAACCTAGTACAACTAGTAAGCATCTGTTAACAGTTTTCAGGATACAAGATCAATATGTAAAATTCCTTTGAATTTATGTATAGTAGTTACAAATGATCAAAAATTTAAAACTTAAAACATAGTCCCATCTAAAACAACTATACAGTGGGAAATACTACTCTGGTTTAGACATTTGTCGCCTCCAAACTTCATGTTAAAATTTAATTCCCAATGTTGGAGGCAGGTCTTCACGGGAGGTGTTTGGGTCATGGGGATGGATCCTTATGAACAGACTAATGCTTCCTCTCAGATGTAAGTGAGTTCCTATTCTGTTAGTTCTTGTGAGAGCTAGTTATTAAAAATAGCCTAGTACCTCCTCCCTCTCACTCTCTCTCTTGCTTTCACTATCACCATGAGATCTCTGCACATGCTGAGTCCCATTCACCTTTCATTATAAGTAGAAGCAGTCTCAGGTCCTTGCCAGATGCAGAGATCAATTTGAAACTTTCCAGCTATCAGGATCATGAGCCAAATAAATCTCTTTTATGAATTATTCAGCATGAGGTATTCTTTATAGCAACACAAACAGATTAAGATAAATACCAAATCTGACAAATTGCCCAAGAACTACACACTAAAAACTATAAAACATTTCTGAGAAAAGCTAAAGACCTAAAGAAAGAGATATACCTTATTGACGGGTCTGAGAACCCACTATTGTCCATTGTTATTCCTTTCAAATTGATCTATAAAATCAATGCAATTCCAATCAAAATCCCAGTTAAGCTTTTTGTAGAAATTGATGTTAATTACAAATTTTACAAAAAAAAAAAAAAAAAACAAAAACAAACAAACAAAAAACATCTAGAATACTCAGGGAGAAACAACAACAAAAAGAAGGCCACCTTTTATTAAAATCCTTCATCCTCTTTTATAAGTGGAGAGTAAGGATAGGAGGAGGTCTCTCTGAAAAAGGTCTACCTTAAACCTCTTTGAACCAAGGTTTCTCTGCTTTTCTCATTATATTCTCTCTGAAATGCCCTATACAGCAGCTGGAGTGTTGGCACCAAGCTCCTCTAGTAGGGTCAGGTACTGCCTATCCTAAAGCAGAAACCAAGAGAACTAAGAGCAGCTTTCCAATTGCCTTATTATTATTGTTTTAAGAAACCCCCTGCTCCAGACTGTAGTAACCCACATTGTCAAACATGCAACAATTCAAAGAGCCATTTTAACTTAGGGTAGCCTCACAGCTTTTTAAAATTTTTTCTCTATAATTTCTTCAGTGGCTAACCATGTGGGAGGGAGCCTGTTTAAATTCAGCATCTTGTAAGAATTTGAAGAGACATTTAAAAGATTATTTTTCTTCAAAGGGATTTATAACCTTGGAAGGATGTGATTCTGAAACTGCCTGAACCACCTTTCCTGGCTGTGTCAAGGAAGCCTGTCTGCAGGGTAATAGAGAAAGGAAGAGTATAGCAGAAACATTTCTAAGGCATTAAGGTATGTGGGTATGTGCACATTCATGAGACTGAGAGAGAGAAAGAGAAATCCAGTGACCTTTTTCTGAAACTGGGTATTGTTACATTGTTATCCCCAATGCAACCCTGGATTTCTCAATTACTGTGACAAACTTCCTACTCAATATGAGATGAATTTCTGGTTCTGGCAACAAAAGAGTGTGGTTTAATGAGCAAGATATTTCTAGATGGGGCTAAAGTTGGTTGGTATGCTTTTTGTGACACTTTTCAAAATGTAAGTACCAAGTGATTATAGACTCTGCCTCTCTATAGCCTGTCCAGGCCTGATATCACTATGACCGACTGAAAATTATTTGAAAGATACATGCTACAAGTTTTCCAAGTACATCTGAAAGCACTGGGTTATTAATAACTTATGACTCATTTTAGAAATCAGTATATATGTTGTTTTAGTTTTGTTATCATGCCTATTTGATACCTATTTCTTAGATATCAGATTTTGATTATGTATACTATTTTAAATTGACTGAATAAAATTTTTAAAATAGCATATCTTTTAGTTTCCAAAATAAAGAAATTTGTAGTACACTTTGGTACTTGACATACCTGAGACACAGTTGATTTATGAGACTAAGCAGTAACCCCATCTGAAGATCACTTTTGTTTTCTCTTACTATGTACAAGACACTTAACTAATATCCCCTACCTCTCCCTCCCCTTAGAGCTGGGATATGTGCCCAGGATTTAGTGATGACAACCATATTTGGAGATCAGATAATATGGAGACAACAGAGTCAAACCTGAGATTCTGACCTTTATATTAATCAGGCACCAGGATCAATAAAGAAAAGAATTATCCCATTGAAGCTCATCTCTGAGGGACTGTCACAGCATGTAGCTGGAAAAGTGTATTAGTTCATTCTCACACTACTGTAAAGAAACATCAGAGGAGGGAGGTTCCAATATGGCCGAACAGGAACAGCTCCAGTCTGCAGGTCCCAGGGTGAGCGACGCAGAAGACAGGTGATTTCTGCATTTCCAACTGAGGTACCAGGTTCATCTCACTGGGGCTTGTCAGACAGTGGGTGCAGTCTACAAAGAAGGGTGGGGCATCGCCTCACCCAGGAAGCCCAAGAGGTCGGGGAATTCCCTTTCCTAGCCAAGGGAAGCCGTGACAGATGGTAACTGGAAAATCAGGACACTCACACCCTAATACTGTGCTTTTCCAATGACCTTAGCAGATGGCACACCACGAGATTATATCCCGCACCTGGCTCAGAAGGTCCCACGCCCATGGAGCCTCACTTACTGCTAGCACAGCAGTCTGAGATGAACTGCAAGGTAGCAGCGAGGCTGGGGGAGGGGCATCTGCCATTGCTGAGGCTTAAGTAGGTAAACAAAGCAGTCAGGAAGCTCAAACTCGGTGGAGCCCACCACAGCTCAAGGAGACCTGCCTACCTCTGTAGACTCCACCTCTGGGGGCAGGGCATAGTGGAACAAAAGGCAGCAGAAACTTCTGTGACTTAAATGTCACTGTCTGACGGCTTTGAAGAGAGTAGTACTTCTCCCAGCATGAAGTTTAAGATCTGAGAATGGACAGACTGCCTCCTCAAGTGGGTCCCTGACCTCCGAATAGCCTAACTGGGAGACACTTCTCAGTAAGGGCTGACTGACACCGCATACAGCTGGGTGCCCCTCTGAGACAAAGCTTCCAGAAGAAGGATCAGACAGCAACATTTTCCATTCTGCAATATTTGCTGTTCTGCAGCCTCTGCTGGTGATACCCAGGCAAACAGGTTCTGGAGTGGACCTCCAGCAAACTCCAACAGACCTGCAGCTGAGGTTCATGACTTTTAGAAGAAAACTAACAAACAGGACACCCACACCAAAATCCTATCTGTACATCACCATAATCAAAGACCAAAGGTAGATGAAACCACAAAGATGGGGAGAAATCAGAGCAGAAAAGCTGAAAATTCTGAAAATCAGAGCGCCTCTTCTCCTCCAAAGGAATGCAGCTCCTCACAAGCAATGGAACAAAGCTGGACAGAGAATGACTTTAACAAATTGAGAGAAGAAGGCTTCAGACAATCAGTAATAACAAACTTCTCCAAGCTAAAGGAGCATGTTCGAACCCATCGCAAAGAAGCTAAAAACCTTGAAAAAAGATTAGACGAATGGCTAACTAGAATAAACAGTGTAGAGAAGTCCTTAAATGACCTGATGGAGCTGAAAACCATGGCATGAGAACTACGAGATGCATGCACAAGCTTCAATAGTCAACTCGATCAAGTGGAAGAAAGGGTATCAGTGATTGAAGATTAAATGAATGAAATGAAGCGAGAACAGAAGTTTAGAGAAAAAAGAGTAAAAAGAAATGACAAAGCCTCCAAGAAGTATGGGACTATGTGAAAAGACCAAATCTACATCTGATTGGTGCACTTGAAAGTGACCAGGAGAATGGAATCAAGTTGGAAAACACTCTGCAGGATATTATCCAGGAGAACTTCCCCAACCAAACAAGGCAGACCAACATTCAAATTCAGGAAATTCAGAGAACACCACAAAGATACTCCTCAAGAAGAGTGACTCCAAGATATAACTGTCAGATTCACCACAGTTGAAATGAAGGAAAAAATGTTAAGGGCAGCCAGAGAGAAAGGTCAGGTTACCCACAAAGGGAAGCCCATCAGACTAACAGCAGATCTCTTGGCAGAAACTCTACAAGCCAGAAGAGAGTGGGGGCCAATATTCAACATTCTTAAAGAAAAGATTTTTCAACCCAGAATTTCATATCCAGCCAAACTAAGATTTGTAAGTGAAGTAGAAATAAAATCCTTTACAGAAAAACAAAACTGCTGACAGATTTTGTAACCACCAGGCATGCCTTACAAGAGCTCCTGAAGGAAGCACTAAACATGGAAAGGAACAACCAGTACTAGCCACTGCGAAAACATATCAAATTGTAAAGACCCTCAATGCTAGGAAGAAACTGCATCAACTAACGAGCAAAATAATCAGCTAAGACCCATCAGTTTGCTGTATTCAGGAGACCCATCTCACATTCAGAGAGAGACATAGACTCAAAATAAAGGGATGGAGGAAGATCTACCAAACAAATGGAAAACAAAAAAAGCAGGGGTTGCAATCCTAGTCTCTGATAAAACAAACTTTAAACCAACAAAGATCAAAAGAGACAAAGAAGGCCATTACATAATGGTAAAGGGATCAATTCAACAAGAAGAGCTAACTATCCTAAATATATATACAACTAATACATGAGCACCCATATTCATAAAGCAAGTCCTTAGAGACCTACAAAGAGACTTAGACTTCCACACAATAATAATGAGAGACTTTAACACTCCACTGTCAACATTAGACAGATCAATGAGACAGAAAGTTAACAAGGATATCCAGGAACTCAACTCAGCTCTGCACCAAGTGGATCTAATAGACATCTAGAGAACTCTTCACCCCAAATCAACAGAATATACATTCTTCTCAGCACCACATCGCACTTATTCCAAAATTGACCACATAGTTGGAAGTAAAGCACTCCTCAGCAAATGTACAAGAACAGAAATTATAACAAACTGTCTCTCAGACCACAGTGCAATCAAACTAGAACTCAAGAGTAAGAAACTCACTCAAAACTGCTCAACCACATGGAAACCAAACAACCTGCTCCTGAATGACTACTGGGTACATAACAAAATGAAGGTAGAAATAAAGATGTTCTTTGAAGCCAATGTGAACAAAGACACAACGTACCAGAATCTCTGGGACATATTTAAAGCAGTATGTAGAGGGAAATTCATAGCACAAAATGCCCACAAGAGAAAGCAGGAAAGACCTAAAATTGTCACCCTAACATCACAATTAAAAGACTAGAGAAGCAAGAGCAAACACATTCAAAAGCTAGCAGAAGGCAAGAAATAACTAAGACCAGAGCAGAACTGAAGGATAAGAGATACAAAAAACCCTTCACAAAATTAAACAATCCAGGAACTGGTTTTTTGAAAAGTTCAACAAAATTGATAGACTGCTAGTAAGACTAATACAAAAGAAAAGAGAGAAAAATCAAATAGATGCAATAAAAATGATAAAGGGGATATCACCACTGATCCCACAGAAAAACAATCTACCATCAGGGAATACTATAAACACCTCTATGCAAGTGAACTAGAAAATCTAGAGGAAATGGATAAATTCCTTTAAACAGACATCCTCCCAAGACTAAACCAGGAAGAAGTTGAATCCCTTAATAGACCAATAACAAGTTCTGAAATTGAAGCAATAATTAATAACCTACCAACCAAAAAAAAGTCCAGGACCGGATGGATTCACAGCCAAATTCTACCAGAGGTACGAAGAATAACTGGTACCATTCCTTCTGAAACTATTCCAATCAATAGAAAAAGAGGGAATCCACCCTAATTCATTTTATGAGGCCAACATCATGCTAATACCAAAGCCTGGCAGAGACACAACAAAAAAAGAGAATTTTACACCAATATCCCTGATGAACATCAATGCAAAAATACTCACTCTAATACTGGCAAACTGAATCCAGCAGCATATCAAAAAGCTTATCCACCATGATCCAGTTGGCTTCATCCCTGGGATGCAAGGCTGGTTCAACATATGCAAATCAATAAATGTAATCCAGCATATAAACAGAACCACAGACAAAAACCACATGATTATCTCAATAGATGCAGAAAAGGCCTTTGACAGAATTCAACAGCTCTTCATGCTAAAAACTCTCAATAAGCTAGGTTTTGATAGGCTGTATCTCAAAATAATAAGAGCTATTTATGACAAACCCACAGCAGATATCATACTGAATGGGCAAAAACTGGAAGCATTCTCTTTGAAAACTGGCACAAGACAGGGATGCCCTCTCTCATCACTCCTATTCAACATAGTGTTGAAAGTTCTGTCCAGGGCAATCAGGCAGGAGAAAGAAATAAAGGGTATTTAATTAGGAAAACAGGAAGTCAAATTGTCCCTGTTTGCAGATGACATGATTGTATATTTAGAAAACCCCATCGTCTCAGCCCAAAATCTTAAGCAACTTCAGCAAAGTCTCAGGATACAAACTCAATGTGCAAAAATCACAAGCATTCCTATACACCAATAACAGACAGAGATCCAAATCATGAGTGAACTCCCTTTCACAATTGCTTCAAAGAGAATAAAATGCCTAGGAATCCAACTTACAAGGAATGTGAAGGCCCTCTTCAAGGAGAACTACAAACCACTGATCAAGGAAATAAAAGAGGACACAAACAAATGGAAGAACATTCCAGGTTCATGAATAGGAAGAATCAATATTGTGAAAACGGCCATACTGCCCAAGGTTATTTATAGATTCAGCACCATCCCCATCAAGCTACGAATGACTTTCTTCACAGAATTGGAAAAATACTACCTTAAAGTTTATATGGAACCAAAAAAGAGCCCGCATTGCCAAGACAATCCTAAGCCAAAAGAACACAGCCGGAGGCATCACACTACCTGACTTCAAACGATAGTACAAGGCTACAGTAACCAAAACAGCATGGTACTGGTACCAAAACAGAGATATAGACCAATGGAACAGAACAGAGCCCTCAGAAATAATACCACACATCTACAACCATCTGATCTTTGACAAACCTGACAAAAACAAGAAATGGGGAAAGGATTCCCTATTAATGAATGGTGCTGGGAAAACTGTCTAGCTATACCTAGAAAGCTGAAACTGGATCCCTTCCTTACATCTTATACAAAAATTAATTAAAGATCAATTAAAGACTTAAATGTCAGACCTAAAACCATAAAAACCCTAGAAGAAAACCTAGGCAGTACCATTCAGGACATAGGCATGGGCAAGGACTTCATGATTAAACACCAAAAGCAATGGCAACAAGAGCCAAAATTGACAAATGAGATCTGATTAAACTAAAGAGCTTCTTCACAGCAAAAGAAACTACCATCAGAGTGAACAAGCAACCTACAGAATTGGAGAAAATGTTTGCAATCTACCCATCTGACAAAGGGCTCATATACAGAATCTACAAAGAACTTAAACAAATTTACAAGAAAAAATCAAACAACCCCATCAAAAAGTGGGCAAAGGATATGAACAGACACTTCTCAAAAGAAGACATTTATGCAGCCAACAGACACATGAAAAAATGCTCATCATCACTGGCTGTCAGAGAAATGCAAATCAAAACCACAATGAGATACCATTTCACACCAGTTAGAATGGCTATCATTAAAAAGTAGGGAAACAACAGGTGCTGGAGAGGATGTGGACAAATACAAATGCTTTTACAGTGTCGGTGGGACTGTAAATCAGTTCAACCATTGTAGAAGACAGTGTGGCGATTCCTCAAGGATCTAGAACTAGAAATATCGTTTGACCCAGCCATCCCATTCCTGGGCATATACCCAAAGGATTGTAAATCATGACGCTATAAAGACACACGCACACATATGTTTATTGTGGCACCATTCACAATAGCAAATACTTGGAACCAACCCAAATGTCCATCAATGATAGACTGGATTAAGAAAATGTGGTACATATAAACCATGGAATACTATGCAGCCTTAAAAAAAAGGATGAGTTTGTGTCCTTTGTAGGGACATGGATGAAGCTGGAAACCATAATTCTGAGCAAGCTATCGCAAGGACAGAAAATCAAACACCTCATGTTGTCACTCATAGGTGGGAACTGAACAATGAGAACACTTGGACACAGGGTGGGCAATGTCACACACTGGCGCCTGTCGTGGGGTGTGGGGAGTGTGGAGGGATAGCATTAGGAGATATAACTAATGTAAATGATGAGTTAACGGGTGCAGCACACCAACATGGCACATGTATACATATGTAACAAACCTGCACGTTGTGCACATGTACCCTAGAATTTAAAGTATATATACAAAAAAAAAAAAAAGAAACACCTGAGACTTGGTAATTTATAAAGAAAATAGATTTAATTGGGTCACAATTCTGTGGACTGTACAGGAAGCATAGTGACTTCTACATCAGGGGAGGCCTCAGGAAACTTACAATCATGGCAGGAGGTGAAGTGGGAGCAGCATCTTCACATGGCTAGAGCAGGAGTAGGAGAGTTGGGGGGAACTGCTACATATTTTTAAACTACCAGATCTTGTGATAACTTACTCACTCACTATCATAAGAACAGCACAGAAGGCACCATGTTAAAGCATTCAGAAGAACTCTTCCCCTTTGGTCCAATTACCTCCCATCAGGCCCCACCTCCGACCCTGGGGATTACAATTCAACATGAGGTTTGGGTGGGGGCAGAAATCCAAACCATGTGTACGAAACTGAGTGTTACTTACCTACAGGGCTGCTGTACTTTAAGGCCTACCTTGGCACAGTCCCCTCCTTGAGACACCTGCAAGTTTCTGTCAAAATATTCACAAACTTGCTGATTCCTCTCTCATTTTTGTGGGAGGTAATGGTGTTGTATCCATCAGTTGTCCTCCAATACCTGGGTGATAAATATTCTGGGATTTTGTGAGTTCTTGTTTCCTTGGGGAGGTAAGATGATAAAAAGGACTTACGTGCATGCCTGATGAAATGTCCAGAGATATTCTGTACCATATTAGTGGATAAAACTATGAGAAACTGGTCTGAATGATAATCTTGGCAATATGGGATTTGGGGGTACTCCTGGGAAGTGACATTGATTGTACCCAAAGCTTTAAGAACTGGAGACACATACATGTGTTGTATACACACACACACACACACACACACACACACGTATAGTATCCCAATGTTTGGATTATGATGGTTGCTTATTGAATGGTAGCAATCAGAGTTGTTACTGTTATTATTATCATTACTGATTCTACTACTACTGCTACTACTACTACTACTGCTGTTACTATAGTTTTACCTTAGCCATACTCAGATTATGTTTTACAGCGATAATGATGGTTAATCTTTAAGCTCAGTAGCTAGTTCAGTCTTCCATTCCACAGAGAACTTCACCAGCATAGCGTCCTACAACATAAAACATTATGCTTTATTTCATGGCACACTTTAAATATTTTATTAAATGACAAAATGAATTCTAAATGTTAACAAAATTGTTCTGAGGTAGGTATTTCACATGCCTATGTATCCATGTGAGTCTGTCATTATGAACGGAAAAGAAAATGAAACAACTAATTCAAGCTAGTGTTATTTTAATTCAACTTTGGGCTTGTCCATGCTTTGAATTTTAAAAGCTAGCTCTTTTGTTTTTAGATGTGTTTCTTTTAAATGCAACTTCGTTTGACTCTGTCATAGGCAGCATTAAGATGGAAGTTACAGATGTTCTTAGACTGTGCTTACTTAAGCATTGCCAGCCACTTGAAGGTGGCTCTTGGCAGAGGCAAAGCTGTCAAAACTCATAGGGTGTGCCATATGTGAAGGCTTGTGCCTTTTCCTACATTTCCTTTAATTTCAAACATTTTGGAGCCAGTGGCTCAGAACACAATATCCTGTAGAGCTGAACTCATACCTCAGTGAAAGGGAAAAACTTTGCAGATGATAAACTTTTAGTTTCTGTTCATCGTGTGGTTGACAGAGAAACAATGAAAATTGACAGTGTATTCTTTTCTCCTGCTTTTTCTTATTTTAATCCGGGGCCATGTAAAACTTACTAAATCAGTTGGGTTTACAAGTTTTCAGGTGAAACTACTGCTGTTCTTGTACTTTTCCTGTGAAGGTTACAGAATTTTTCCCCAGGCTCCACCTCTCCCTACCAGAGGCTGGTGAGCTGAGAACAATCAGAAAGATATGACCCGCTGCTGAATTTTACCCTGTGATTGTGAAGATGAAGGGAAGATTTGTGTCTAAGTGATGTTTTTTTACTGTAATTAGAAAGAAGTACAATTAAAATTTCTACTTATTTTAAAATAATCTTAAACAGCTCTATTTTATGCAGCTATGAGTCTCTACCTGGAAATTTGTATTGTTGTTTGGCTGTTTTGTAACTGACTTGAGGCAAATGGTTAAAAAATAGCACAAAGTACACAACAACAGTAAAACCTAATAAAACAAATTTTGCAAATTGTAGGAGCCCTGATAATACATGAGAAAGAAGAGAAAGAATATGATAAGTTATTGTATGAGAATGGCTAAAAGTATTACCATATAAAAGAAAAGATGGTGATAAAACATTTGTGTATAAGCTTAAATATATTAGATTGGAATACACAAAAAAATTAGATCTTTTTAAAAAAACAAACGGTTTAATATGGATTTTACAATAGTGCTGAGACAATGGACTTTGGAATTCCAATTTTTGGAAATGGCAGCAGTTAGTCACAGTCAATATACTCATGAGGAGAAGATATTGCCTAGGGGAAGCTCTCTGGCCCAGATTTCTCTGTCTCTGAAAATATTTGTGAAAAGGTCTTCACTTTTAAGGACCTATTTCATTAGGTTGGTTCCTAATAAAAGCTAATCCCCTAATCTTGTGATCCTGAATTTAAGGAAATATTCAAAGTACTTTTCAACATGTAGAATAGCATTTTTGCAGATTCCACAGATTGACATGTGAACATCTTGGGGAACCCTAATTCTTACTATCATACTTAGATTTTTTTTTTTCTTTTGATGGGTTCTGCTAGGTAAATTAGTATACCCTTGAGTGTGTGTGTGATTATTAGAGTAAGGTGTAACACACTAGGAAGTTTTATAGAATTTCTCTCAGATAATTCTTAGATTATATACATATAGTAAGAAATGTGTTCTTATGCTTGTTATATATAACATTTTCTATAACTGCAAATACATTTTAGTAACTAATTCTTACAAATTCTTATATTTGTATATTATATTATATCAATAAGTATTTATTTGTATGAAGATGTCAATTGAAAGCAGTAAGAAAGTAATATATGAGAAGCACATACCAACTGGAAGTCTTACATATGCTATTTACACCTAAATCAAATTTTCTTTAATTTTTGCTTTCTACATTTTACAGATAAAAGTATTAAGGCTTAGAGAAGTTTTTTTTTAAAAATATTGCATGATTTCTACAGGATGCAAATGCTGAAGTCTGGATTTGAATCCAAACAAGTTGGGCTTAAAAAAATATATATTCTTTCTAAAATACGGCACTAAAACATGTGAAAGCTAGTACCAATACTGGATATTAAATGTTCTTTGGAAAATTTAAGTAACCTTTAACATTGATTCCAACAGGTTTCCAAAATAGTTGTTTGAATGGATTAAGCTACAATATGATTCAGTCAGTATCTTACATGACCACTTTATTTCATCTATGAATGGATATATTTGCTAGTCTCCAATTTTCAGAGGCTGCAAACCAATTACCTAATGTCAGTTGCTGGAATGATGTGGTGCATATTTGACAAATAAAAGAAGAGTGCATACTTTTACATTGTGGTCTCTGAAGATCAGTTATATGATGATTTTTTTCTACCTGCTGGAAAAATATTAAAATTATTGTCTCATCGAACACCCATTTGCACTTCATGTAAAACTTCAAGCAAGGATCCTATGCGATTTTGGTGTATGATTTCCTTGAAAACCGTTATCAATAAATATAATGATTCAGTCATAGCACATATGCTTTAAACAAAAGTATAACACTAATATTCTACATTCTACACATGTAGAAATGTTGCTCTTTGGATTTTTTTTTCCCGGTCATGATAAATTAGTATTTTAAAATTAGTATCTCACAATAGAATTTACAGAAAATTCTTTTTTATCTGACCATTGCCTGGACTACTTGTCTTTAGGTCTAGACTATTTTGAATAGGAAAAGGAATCTTTAAAGGGCATTAGAAAACCAACAGAGGAAAGAAGAGAAAGATTACTTAAATAGAATGAAAAATCATTACAAAATTAAATAAGGTAAAGGTAAACATAAAGAAGGAATAAATGGAAAGAAATAGGGCAAAGAAAGACTTTTCCAGGCTGATTTTTGTAAATAATCTGTGACAGCTCACCTTGTGGAAGTGGAGTGGATGCCCAAGGCTGGAGTTGATTGGCAGCTCTGACATTGTCTTGGGAATATCTCCCAGCAGTTGCTATTTTTATACAGCGGCTTGCTCTTAGTGGGGCTATGCAGAATTGTCTCAAAGATGATCTGGCAACTCCCAGATTCTTAGGAGCTATTAATTAGGAACACAAATAATAGTTTGTTCTGGAACTATGAAAAAAAAAAGTAGCAGGAGGTTTAATACTATGGCTAAGGTTTAGTACTCACAATACTAAGTCAGAGTGCAAAAGGCTAAGCAATAAACATACGTATGCATGTGTCTTTATAGCAGCATAATTTATAATCCTTTGGGTATATCCCCAGTAATGGGATGGCTGGGTCATATGGTACATCTAGTTCTAGATCCTTTGGGTGCAGTAGACCAACATGGCACAGGTATACATATGTAACAAACCTGCACGTTATGCACATGTACCGTACAACTTAAAGTATAATAATAATAAATAAATTAAAAAAAAAAAAAAGGCTAAGCAAACTTTAAGAATGGCATCTTGGTGCTTTCTTCATTAACTACATAGATTTTCAATGTTTCTTTTCCCCTCAACCTACTTCAGTGGCTTCTTGGCACACACACACACACAAATCTGAGTTAAAACTTGATGTATATAATGAACAGATCCCATGAAGTTATTCATTTATTTTTAAAGCTGTTGAAAAATTATATTAGCCAAAAAGAGACAGGTTCTGCAATAGGAATTAGGAGAAAGTGAAGTGTATGAAGGAAAACTTAAGAGCTTAAAAATGAAGAGATCTGTGTATAAATCTTGGCTCAGTTTCTTACTGGTTGTGTGACTTTGAACAAACTGAATGTGGCCTTGAATAAATTACTTACTTTTCTGAGTCAGAGTTTCTTAATATAGAAAATAAAATAATAATATGTACTTATTATGATCACTATAGAATTAAGAAAGATGGCATATCAACGTGCCTATTATAATAAACACATTGTAACTGCTAACACTAGGTGACTATTATTATAATTGATATTTTAAAAATAATGGATGAAAAGGTAACTTTCACAGTGATTACTTGAATAGCCAAAAAATTTCACATTGTTTCATTTCTGTGGGCACAATGAAATATTGAGATAAATTTCTTAGAAAAGCCTAAATATAAATAGCCACTTTTCTAATACTGAGAAAAAATACCCTCTTTTGTCTTCTTTTGTCAACTCTATCTCTAGCATCACATTGTCACAGCATGAAGAAGCATTGGAATACATGGTCATCCATAAATTTATCTAATAAAATAAAAATGTTTATTAAACATGAACATTATGCATTAGAAATTGAGAAACCATATAGGATTGAATGTAGACCCTGGAAACATATTATTATCACCTTCCTGTTTTCAGTTAAAAACTTTTTTTTGTTTTCCTAAAGCTTAGTAGCTTTTGATATCATGATTAAAATAAATATCTGCTTTGTTCATCAGCAAGATTCTAACAAAAAGATTCAATTAACTCTGAGAAAGTATTTTCTTTTTTGTTTTCCTAACTTAACAGCAATCTTTTTCTTTCACTAGAAGTCCTTTTGTAGTGATGTAGAGGCTCAATATGTTCTATAGATAACACAACATAAGATGAAAATGTGCAGAAATAAAATAAATGGTGTATGAAGATCATCTGTTGTCCGCAGGCAGTGCATTGGCAGCAATTCCGTTTGCTTTACTGTGGTCTTGATAGGCATCCTGCTCCCTGATGGCAGTGCTAACATGCTTTGGCAGTAGCTGCAAAAGCAGCTTTGGGTGATTAAATCTCAGTCTTTTTTTCAGGAAACTGTCTGTGATGTCTTTTCTCAAAATGACATTATGTCTTGTTACAAACCATTTTACTTCTCCATAGACAGGCATTACCAATTAAAAGTGTTCATAAAACATGTTTCATTGTTCAGGTCCTTTACTTTTCTATTTTAGGTGACAGTGTGGTTTACATGCTCATTGGGAAGAAGCTAAAAATATAGAAAATTTTTTTTTTCCGTGAACACTGAATTATTCATATGACTTGAAATCTAAATGTATATGCTTATTTTGTTTCCTTTATGAGCAAGATAATGAAATTTATTGTTGCTCTTCTGGATTTAAGGGTTCTTTCAGCAATTTGAATATGTACTATCCTTACCTTCTGGTTTGCATTGTTTCTAGTAAGTCAGCTGAAAATATTATTGGAATCACCCTGTACACGAGCTGTCTCTTACAGCTTTCAAAATTTCCTCTTTCTCTTTTTCTTTCAACATTTTTGTTTTAATGTGTCAGGGTGTGGATCTCTTTGTATTTTTCTTGCTTGTAGTTTATTGAATCTCTTCATGTGAAGTTGACATTTTTATCAAATTAGTGATATATTAATTCTTAGAATATATTCTAAGAATTATTTACATATACATTTAAAGATCTCTTTCCACTCTTTTGGTAGTCTCATTATGTGCATGTTGATACATGTAAGAGTATCCCGTATTTCTTTGAGAGGATGTTTATTTCTTTAATTTCTATTTCAGTTCTTCTGGTTGCATAATTTCTATTGATCTATCTCAAGTTTGCTGATTATTTCTTCCTCCAGTTCAATTTTGACTTCAACTATTTTACATTCCAACTACCAAAATTTCATTTGATTCTTTTATATAATTTATTTCTCTCTATTGGTATTCTCTATTTTATGAGACATCACCATGGTATCTTCTTTTACTTTTTAAGGCATAGATTCCTTTAGTTCATTTTTCCTGTTAAATCTGATATCTAGACCCTCTCACAGGTGATTTCTGTTGCCTGTCTTTTTGTCTGCATGTGGTCTTACTTTCTTGCTTTATTAAATGTCGTATGACATTTATTTTAATTGGAAACTCTAATATATTGCAGCGTCTCTGGTCACTGACCCAAACTGAGGGCTTGCTTTTGAGTTGTTTACTCATTTATTTGTTTAATGACTTAGTTGGAGTATTTTCCTGAGATGCAATTCTTATATATGTGAAGCCTATGATGCCATTCCTCAGGGTGCACTAATTGAGTTTGTACACAGTTCCTTGAGAGAAGAGTGGTCTTATCAAAGCTTTTATTTGATCTTTCTTTTCACTTTTTGCCTTTGTTGGCATTATACTCAGCTTTTAGGCTTCCCTAGCTGAGGTTTCTTGCACAAATGTCTGAGACAATGACCTGGGACATAAACTGATTCACAATGAGTCAATTACATGCAGCCTTTCTACAAGGGTACTTTTTGAAGTTAATGTGTGTTTTCATACAGGAAAAGTACTTGTTAAGTGTAGCTTCTCCTGGTTTTCTCTGATAAACTACTTAATGTTTAGCTTCTAGTTTTCATGGAGTGACCAGACTCCTTTCATCTGCCACCAAAATCTCCGTTATTTTGAGAGTTCACGTAGGCTTGAACTTTCTTAGATTCTGTTACATAGTCAGGTCCAATGGGGGAGATCTTGAATTCTTGGTTTTTATGGCATGGATTTTGCCCTGGCAAATTATCCGAGCTACCTCTATGGAGTTGGAGTCAGAGTGTTGCCTCCTTTTCTCAAAGGGGAAAACTCTACTCTATGAGTAGGGAGGTGGGTGGGGACAGTATGCTCTGCCCTTCCTTACTTTGGTCTTTTAGCTTGAAATCTCTATTCTGAGAGCACAGTGAGGGTCCAGTATTTCCAGCGTGTCATTCCTGGGATAGGGCCTTCATCCCATGGATGAGGACTGAGTGGAGGAAGAGAATCCATGACCTCATTATGTTCCTCACCTAGAATTTAACCTCTGTAACACCAGGTTGGAGAGTCATAAAATGATGGTGGCCTGACCCTTTTGGTGAAATAACATAGTCCATAACTGGTACCTGGGGGAAAGGGTATCTCATTCTCTTGGCCATTATCACCTGAAATGGAGCTTGTGACACACTGTACTGAGCGGTTCAGGATGCAGATCATGGCGCAAGTGCCACAGACACTTGTTCCTTTAGAAATGTAATATATTTTATTGAATAAATGTGTTCTCCATTTCCTGTATACTCTAAGGAGAATTTTCATAGACTTTTAAATATTATTTGTATTTATTTTCTATATGTATGAATTTATAGGGTAAAAGTGCCATTTGTTTACATGCGTAGATCTCGTAGTGGTGAAATCTGGGCTTTCAGGGTTTCCATCAACAAAATAACATGCATTTTATCCAGTAAGTTATTTCTCATCATCCACACCCAGTAACCACAACCTACCAGGTTTCCACTGCCTATTATTCCATATTCTATATCCATGTGGACACATTATTTAACTCCCACTTATAAGTAAGAACATGCAAAGTTTATCTGAGCCTGACATTTTTCACTTAAGTAATGTCCTCTAATTCCTTTGTTGGTATTATGCTCAGTTTTTAGGGCTCACTAAGTGAGGTTTGTTGCTCAAATGTTTGAGACAATGATCTGGGCCATAAATTGATCCATACTGCTGAGGAAGGTATTATTTTATTCTTATTAGGGCCAAATAATAGTTCACTGTGTTTGTATACCACATTTTAATCCAGTCATCTATTGATGAACACAGGTCAATTCCATGTGTTTGCCGTTGTGAATATTGTGGCGATAAACATTGGTGCAGGTATTTTTTAATATAATGATTTCTTTTCCTTTGGGTAGATAACAAGTAGTGGGACAGCTGGATCAAATGGTAGTTCTACTTTTAGTTCCTTGAGGAAATCTCCATATTGTTTTCCATAGAGGATGTACTAGTGTACATTCCCACCGACAGTATATGAGTTCTCTTATCTGTGCATCCTCACCAACATCTGCTATTTTAAAACTTTTTAATAATTGCCATCCCAACTTGGGTTAGAGGATATCTCATAATTTTAATTTGCATTTCTCTGGTGATTAGTAATATTAAACATTTTTTAATATATCTGTTGGCCATTTGTATGTCTTATTTTGAAAAATGTCTATTCATACATTTGTCCACATTTTAATGAGATTATTTTGTTGTTGTTGAGTTGTTTGAATTCTTGTATCTTTAGATAGCACACCCTTGCTGGATACATAGCTTGCAAATATTCTCTTTCATTCTGTATGTCTTCTGTTTACTCTGTTTATTATTTCTTTTTCTGTACAGAAGCTTATTAGTTTAATTATGTCTCATTTTTCTATTTTAGTTTTTGTTGCCTGTGTTTTTGAAGTCTTAATCATAAATATTTTGCCTTAAGCAATGTTCAGAAGAGTTTTCCTAGGTAAGTTTCTTCTAGTATTTTTATAGTTTAAAGTCTTATATTTAAATCTTTAATCAATCCTGAGTTGATTTTAGTATATAATGAGAGATAGAGGTCTAGCTTCATCCTGTATATGACAATGCCAGTACCATTTATTGAAAAGGGTGTCCTTTTCCCAGTGTATGTTCCTGTCAACCTGTTCAAAAGTCAGTTGATTGTAAATATGTGGTTTTTTTCTGGGTTCTCTATTATCTTCCATTGATCTATGTGTCTATTTTTGTAGCAGTTCCATTCTGTTTTTCTTACTATAGCCTTGAAGTACAATTTAAAGTCGGGTATTGTGATGCCTCCAGAGACTTTAAGTGTATTTGTATTTCTTCTATTTTTGTTTATAATTTTCACCAATTATTTTTAGTTTTCTCATGAGTGAGACTTCAGGATTTCTCAAATCACCATTCCAAAATTATATGTGGTTCTTTTAAAGTAAGTTAATTCAAGAAGTTTTATGGAGTCAATAGAAAGTCACTTGAGATAAAAGAAACTAAAATAAGTTATTAAAGTTTATTATTAATAACATGCACATTAACACACACACAAACTCTCAAGAATGGCACCAATCCTAGTCAAATAATTATAGCAATTATCTTGAATATTGGTCAGGAAGAACTAAAAATCTTTAAAAATAGTGGTTCCAACAAATACATATATTAAAAATCAGACCCAAAAATATCAAATAATTACCATACAACATTACTGCATGCCAGACAAAGGGTATTTACAGGAAAACAAAATATTCAGTACCCCGTAGGTTATAACTTACAAAGTCTGAAATTCCAGTTAAAGATTACTACACATGCATAACACTGGAAAATACTTATAGTGAGAAGTAAAAGCAATACAATCAGCCAGTATAAACAAACCCATAATGGATACATATATTTGAATAAACAGACAGAAGTTTAATATGTTATGGATACATACTATAAGCTCAAGAAGGTAAGTAGAAATATGGAAGATATATAGGAGACCAAATTCAAACTTTTACAAGTGAAATATACAATGTATGAGATTTAAAAAATATATTCGAGATAAGATAAATAAATGTACTCGATGATAAACAAAAATTGTAGAAAAAAGGTTAGTAAATTTTAAGACAAAAAAAAACTAAAAGAAAACTAAATGAAAAAATTAAAATAATAAAAAGCATGTGATTGGGCTGCCAACAAACTTCAAACATTGTAATATACATGGAAAAAGCTGGAATCAAGGGAAAATATTTGAAAAAATAATGACTGTTTTTAAAAATGTGTCAAATAATATAAACCCATAAATCCAAGATCCTCAAGCACTATATAGATGAGGAAAACTTCAACAATGCACTTCATAACATAATGAAATTTCTCACAGCCAGTGATGAACAGAAAATCATAAGAGGAGACAGAAAATAAGACACAATGTACTGTAAAACAAGGGTAAAAATGACAGCATAGATTTTGTCAGAAACAATTGGAGCTAACAGATAGTGAAAACATACCCTTACAATAGGAAAATAAAAAAATATAATCCCTTACTCAGCAAACTGTGTTTTAATAATGAAGAAAAAATATATACTTTTTTACGTATGCAAAAGCTGAAACACTTTTTCACCAATAGATCTGCATTATAGAAAATATTAAAGAAGGACTTTTACAATGAAGGCTTATGATACTAGATACAATCATGGATTAACAAACAGAAATAAAATGCAAAAATAAAATAAAATGGTAATGACATGGGCAAATATACAAGCTGCTTTACTTATCATTAAATCTCTTCAAAATATAATTTACTTTGAAGAAAAATAGCAACATATTATGGGATGTATAACAAGTAAAATTCATGAAAACCATAGCATAGAAACAGACAGGAGAGAAATAAACCTATAATAGTGAAAGGTTTTCATAATATAACACAAAATAATATAATATCATTAAAATTAGACAGTAATAAGGTAAATATATATACTATAAAACTCTAAAGTAACCCTTACAACAAATACAAAAAATAGCTTGAAGTCAACAAAGGGGAGAAAATGAAATTATGAAAAAATTCAATGGAAAGGAAGGTAGAATAAACATGAGATGGAACAAATAAAAACCAAAGAACTTGATGCCTAAATAGAACCAAATCAATAATCATTAACAATGTAAATGGTATCTGAACACATCAATAAAAGGCAGAGACTTTCAGATTAGAACTCTCAAAAAAGCTAAATGTAAGTCCGTATTGCCTAGAAGAAATACAGATGTGATAGGGTTAAAAAAATTAAAGTACAAGTGAACTTGACTGGTGGGAAAAACGTATCAATTTCTGAGCTTAAATTTAAGTACTAAACTGGAAGCAGATTAATTTATAGAAAAATATGTCTCAAGTTAAAGGAATTCTCATGCAATGTTCTAAATATTCTTAATGCAGTCAAGTTCAAGTCCAGCTCAGCTATTGAGAGTACGACTTAGGTACTTGGCTTAAGAAAAGTAAAATTTAGAAATAGTCACTGAAATCATTTAAGGACAGTTGGAAGGTTAAAGGATCCAGAAGATTTAAGTGAGGTTAGAAGACATAATAAATGTGTGTCATTAAACTGTGTATTTTTATTTGTCCCCAGGAAATTTTAGGAGTGAAAATGTCAGTTAATAGCATATATTCAGCATCTAAATATCTAAAAGTTGTTTATTTCTTCCTTTTTTTCCTTATTCCAGTTTCTGTTTCTTTGTCTTCTGCCTCTGTTTCCTTCTTTGTTCCATGGTTTCTTCCTGCTTCCTTCCAATAGGCATACTTCTTTTCTTTTTTCTCTTTTGATTATTTCATTTTTTTTTCTTTCATTCTTTATTTCTTGCCCTTTTGCATTCTCTCTTTTCCTCTCTCTTTTCTTCCATTCTTCATTCTTTTCCTTCTTTTTTTGTCTCTTCCTTTTGTTCCCCATTTTTATTAAAATATTTATGTGGCAAGTACTGTGATAAAGGCATTATGATTAACAAAAATGTAAAACTGTTGGCTATGGACAACTGTTTGGGATAAGATTAAACATTTCACAAAACCAAGTGATGTAACAGAAGCATTTTCGCTGAGTCCTAGAGAGTTGTTACATAGCTGGGTTCATATTCTCAGAAAATATTCTAATGAAACTATCAAATCAATTGTCTCATTATTTCCTTCATCAATCTACCTACTTGAATTACTAAATGAAAATATTAATTTTTAAGAGAAGCTCCAATCAAATAATGTTTTTATTGAAGAATATTGTATAGTCTTATACATATTTTGAATAATACATTATTCAAAATAGAATCTGAAATATTCAACTCCAGTTTGAGATCTTTTACTCATTTGAAAATGCACATACAAACTGGTGTCTTATTTATGATCTTGTGATAAACTGTCTAATCTTATCAGATATGCGATTTCAGCTAGGTTCACTTTAATTTGAGGGTTCTGTGCTTATCAGGATTATAAAATGGTCCTTCAAGATTTCCTGCACAAAAACTAAAGACTGTAAATATGATGAGATATTATGAGTCTACTATGTTATGTCACATTGAAAAATAAATTTTTTCAGTTGACTTTGAGTTATTCTTACTCATAAATATATTCATTTTGATGTATTTAGAATGTGGAGACTAAGAAAGCAAACCTTTGTGACTTACCTAGTAAATATCTTCTTTCTAGCTAATCAGAATTAATTAATTCAGTGTACTGCAACAGTAATGTTGCTTTGATATTTAACAGGTCATGCTGCTTGTTAGAAATATGATTTTTATTTTGAAAAATGAGAAAGGTGTATTAAAAATTGCAAGGCTGTGGTCTTGTTCTATTCACTCTGCAAGCAAGGTATTTTTCAATGTGTATTTGTCCATAGAAAAGTACATTTAAAAAATATTTAATGTATGTTTGCACATCTGTGTTGTTGATTTATATATAATATTTGTAAATATTCCTGGAAAAACCTTGCAGACATTTAATATCAAGAACAGATTTATGGACTTGACATATCATTTTCTGTTAAGGTATTCAAATCTTTAAAATTTGTGCTTAGAGTCTCTAATTTATTAGCAGAGTCTAATGATCATATCTGTAATTTTTCTTTATTTCTTGACAAAGTAAAAAGTAATGCAACAATGATATCTTATAAAGAATAAAATCCTTTTGTGAAATACATTTCTGTAGCTCATTTAAGGGAACCTGAGCATAGAAGTAGAACAGGAATATCTTTCTTATTATGATAACTTCAGACCACTTGCAACGTCTGGAAATAGGTCTCTTATCCCCAAGGCAGATAAAGTACATCCTTTACAGTAAAGACAGGACTGATTGAATAGTTTAGGCAGGGCTCCTCTTACAGTTACCTGTTGGAAAGACAGAACTATAAATAGTTTCCTTATAAAATTACAGCCTATACATAATGTCCCATATATCATGAAAATAATTTGTAAAATTATTCAAATGTGAATAATATGTCACACTATTAAATGGATTTTACAGATGATTCATTTAGCATCTTTAAACATTTTGAGAAATAATACTTTTTTAAAAATATAGAAAGCATATAAGCATTATATCTAGAGAAAATCATACTATGTAGATATTCTCAAAGTAGATATTCGCAAATATGCTACAGAGCCTGACCCAATATATTCTCTTAAAATAGTGTCTGCTTTATTTCATTGTAGGAAAAAAAAAAAGTTTTCTAGATGTGTTCGCTAGTAAGACAGCAACGGAAAAGTCCTCATTAATTCCCATTAACCGAAACATACATGAATGGAAAATGCAATCTTCAAATTTATATGTTTGAAAGCTAGGTAGGTAACTTACGCTAATTAAAAAACTTAAAGAGAAATATAGGTGACCTTTGAACATTTTGGGTTTGGAGCTGCATAGATCCATTTACATGTGGATTTTTTTCCAATAACAATTTCACTTAGCATACCTGCCTTCCCTTCCACCTCCTGCACCTAATCCACCTCCGTGACAAGACCAACCCCTTCTTTCCCTCTTCCTCCGCATCTGACTGAACATAAATATGACAAAGATGAAGACCTTTATGATGATCTACTTCCTCTTAATTAATAGTGAAAATATTCTCTCTTCCTTATGATTTTCTTAATAACATTTTTAACTCTAGCTTACTTTAAGAATACAGTATATACTGTATATAACATACAAAATATGTGCCAATTTACTGTTTATATTACAAATAAGACTTCCAGTGAACCGTAAGCTATTAGGAGTTAAGTTTTTGGAGACTCATGTTATATGCAGATTTCCAACTGACTGGGGATTGGAGTCTCTAACTCCAGCATTGTTCCAGGGTCAACTGTTCATACGCATGTGTGTCGCTCTATTATTTCTTTTATTAAGGTTTGTTGAGGAAATTTATGTTTTACTTTAAATGAAACCTATACTAGTTATTCATAATTTTTTATGCTAGTAATTCATAACTCCAATATTTAAATCAAATATTCTTATACAGATATTAAACTTGTATTAAAGTATTATTACTTAATAGTAATGAAAGTATTCAATATGTTTTCTTTTTTGGGTTATTTTTTGCTTATCGTTGTGAAATATAGAAAATTTTTGATGTATCAATATTTTGTTGTTTTTTAATTGTTGTAAAGTAGAATTACATTCCCACTATAGGTTTAATCATTCCCTTTAATAACTTTATAAAAATAATTTCATAAAATATCATTAATAACCTTTGAACATTAGGGTATTTTTTAGGGGTCACAATTGGTTATTTGAGATTAAAGCCCAGGAACTAAAATACAGCGTCATAAGCTCTAAGCAAATTTAGTTTAGTAGATGTCACCAAACTTTTCTTGAAAGTGATTATGTCCATATATACTCCTGCCAGATATTCACAAGAATTTCAGCTGCTCCACAATGCTTGGAATTGTTATTTATTTAAAAATATTTTTAATATCCCATCCATTCAAGTTGCACTACTGTGTTTGGATTTAGATGAAATATCACACTCTGGTTATTGATAGTAGGCTTACTGAACAGTTGCCAATAAACTAAATTATACAACTTGTAAATGTGAGGAAGTGTGTTCCCAATGAGGTGAACCTTTGTAGAGAAGTCTCTAATGCAGAGTAAGTTCCTAAGTCACTTAGTGCAGAGATTAACTGACCCTCTTGATCTCTTCCCAGCTTATCGTGAAATGGCAGTCACACAATAAGCTATCACATCACATTGCTTTGCATCTTTATTTACCTCACACATTTGCACCTTGGACTTGCACCTCCCAAATAAAATACTTCAAATACTAGTTCTCTAAAACTTGCCTCAGATTCTAATATTTAGAGGACATTGACTAAGACTACTACGTTTTAAACTGCCTCCTTCATAGAAGTGGGGACTGACTAACATGTTTATGTAAGAAAACACTTGACCTATTAGCCACCATTGGCTATAGGGAACTTAACACTATATGTTTACTTATATATGTTTATTCTAGAAGTATAAAGTTATACTGATAAACACAAATCAAAGTCTCTAATATTTTAACACTTTTAGAAATTATTGTATTTTCAGTCATCTTTAATCTATTTTAGGACCTAGCAATATACTTTACAAATGCTAAATAACCATTAAATATTTTTAGAAGGAATGAATTAATGAGGTTTCATAATCCTGTAAGCAATCCTTTAGGACTCTTTTGTCAATATCTCTATTTATGGTTCCTCTGAGTTCAACATCTCTTAAGAATACTATAGTTTCTACAAAATTATATTTTGCTTTATCTATCTAGCTATCTAATTACTTATGTATCCATTTAGATCAACATCCAAGAGTTAACTGGTTGTATTCATCCTCCAGTGGCTGGAATAAGAGAATGACCAATTGGCTTATTGAAAACAGCTTCAATTGGAAGACCACACTATGTTTGTATTCCAGAAGATAAATGTATAGTTTTATTTTTCCATAACCAGAATACATGGTCCAAAAACAAAGATGTGAAAATAGCGTGACTCCTCTTGCTATTATGCCTAGTAAGCTGCTTAAGAATTTTTTTCCCCAACTCACAACATTACTGGTTTGAGGAGAAAGATTCTAACAGGAACACAAAGATGGATCCACTGATGTTCAAGTTGCAGTTTCCACTTGGCCATTTGCCATGTGTAATTCCAATGAAGCCACAGATAAAATGAGAATTAGTCTAATGGCTGACATGATTTAACTCAACTGACAAGGGAATATTGGATTACTCATGGAATTCACCTCTTGTACATTTTTCCTTTACTAGTTTTAATCTGTATCCTCTCTTTGCCATACACTGTAACCATAAGGGCAACAGGTTTTTTAGTCCTATAAGTCATTGAACCTTCTCATCTGACAAAGCAAAGAAATATGTGTATATACTAAACCATGTATGTGCACATTTCCACAAATATTTTTGTATTTGCACCTCTGTTAAGCCAAATGTAAATTCATATAGTTCTTTTGCTTCAATCTGCTACCATGTCAATTATTATAAAATCCTACCCTTATGTTTATACAACCAACCTCCTCGCAACTGAGAGACATTCCCATTATCCACCATTCATTTATTTCATTGTTCAACTCCAGTATACATTTTTAGTTGTTTCAGATTTGTTAACATGCACAACTATGGGAAACTACTTTATCAACTAGTGTTCAGTGCTTATGTAAATGTCTTCGTGCTTTAGTGTTACAGTCTCCATTCATTTCTACATTAGTTAATCTTCCACTCACACCTGCAAAGGTCATGAAGATATCTGTTTAGGATATTCACTTGATAACCTGGTGGGGTTCTTGCAGGTAATACTCATAAAAATGTGACATTATCTTCTATCTTCTCAGGATAGAACAATTTCTATTTCAATAAAATCAATGATTTCAACAAAAGTGACACATTTCTTCTTCTCTTCATTATTTATGTTTTTTTCAAATTCCTAGGAAGTGTGATTTCAAAGGACGGTGGCTGCCTAAGTTAGTTACGTTCATTAATGTATGTTCTTCCATGAAAAGCAGATAATCAAACTGTTTCTAATGTTTCATTACATATCTTAATTCAGTTTGATTCAAAAAGCTTTCAGTAACTACAATTAAATGTCGTGTGTTGCTTTAGATCCTGGCAATCAAGACATGAGCAAGATTATATTACTGGTTCACTGGAAGACCTAGAAGTTGGAGACTGATAGCAATTCTCTACAACAATGGAAACATCTGAACAATGACTGACCATCACCCTCTCAGTAAACTAGATAGCATATTAGCATATAGTTCACTTAATGAACACAGTTTGATTGTACAACTTTATTGTCTAGAGAAAGAATTTGAGATCAAAAAGAGTATTCAAAGTACCTTGACCTTTTATGATTACAACTAACTACACATTTAACATAGCTGAAATTCAATTTTGGAGACTTGGATTTGATAGACATTCAATATGCTTTCTCATTCAACTATACGATTTTAAAATAATACATAACTTTAAAATTTTTGTTTTTAAATGCCTGCTTATATACATCTTATGACCTTATGACAAGTAGATATTTCCAACACTTTTAAATTTCTATGATAAGAGCATTTACCTCCTCTCTATTTGTGAATTCAAGACACTGATTGATGACTATTGAACGAAACACAGAATGAGTAGTTGCCCAACCAAAGATTGTTTACTGATTTGCAAAATGAATGGAACTTTTTTCTTGTGAATTTTGGAAGTGAATCTTTAAAGATAAAAATATTAAATAAAACTGCATACACAGACAGGCACACATGGGGAAATGTTGCTGTGCAGATACTATTAATGACAAAATCTGACCTTTAGGATACTGATCTTATGAGACTGTTTATGCTATAGGTCATTGCAAGCAGGCAAAAAAATAATAATAATAATAAGTGAATATAATACATCTTGATAAATGAAAGAAATAACTCTCAAATATCTGACAGCCAGCATCTCCTCATTTTCTTCTAAGGATATGAAAGGAAAGGAATAATTTTGATTTTTAAGGTGAAAAATACGTTATAACTGCTGGTTGTATTCACTCAACCTCCCTTTCTTAGGAAGCACAATGATGTCTTGGTTCTAAATTCTTCAAGAATTTACTGACATTTCTATTATGACATAGACCAAAGACATCAGCTTAATAAACAACCTTCTGCTGAGTACATACAAGAGCAAATCTTAATACCACACACAAATGTTTTTTAAACCAAATGATTTATACACATATTCCTAGTTTTCTTTGTTTGTTTTCTTTTCTTTTCTTTTTTGAGATGGAATCTCCTGAGGCTGGAGTGCACTTGCACGATATCGGCTCACTGCAAGCTCTGCCTACTGGGTTCACACCATTCTCCTGCCTCAACCTCCCGAGTAGTTGGGACTACAGACGCCCACCACCACGCTCGGCTAATTTTTTGTATTTTTACTAGAGACGGGATTTCACCGTGTTAGCCAGGATGGTCTCAATCTCTTGACCTCGTGATCCACCCCCCTCAACCTCCCAAAGTGCTGGGATTACAGGCATAAGCCACCACGCCCGGCACCTAGTTTTCTTTATGAAATGCTTAATCTCAAACCAGGAGTCACTGTCTGGGGCCTCAGAAACAGCCAGCATCTGAGCTCCTAAATGAACCAAGCTTCACAGGCCTATGGCTCCTAGGTACAATTTTTTAGTGGCATGAGTCAAAGTGTAATAAAAAAAAATCAAAGTCAGTTTTGAAAGGCAAAACTGACAGCACACTCTTTAATTGAATAGAGCTGACAAGGCATTTGAAAGGAATTGTTCATAAGTATTTAAAAGGACTCTTAGAGCCATAATTAACATTGTACTACATTAATTTGACTAATATAGTTTATTTTCTTTCCAATTGAAGAATAATTCATTTACTGAACAAAATAGTTTTGGCTTTGCTGGCTTTAATTTTTTCAGCTTAGTAATTTAATTTAGCATCTTATGTCTACTTACGGATTTGTAAATGCTGCTAATTCATCAATAGTAGGTAAATCCAATCTACATACTAAATAAGTTAGAGCTGAAGCAGCTGATTGAAGTCACCAAGTAACTTATTAGTAATTCTTTCCATTCCTTGTTCTTTAATGGGTTGTGTAGGTTTGTTCTTTATTACTTTGATAAAATGAAAGCTGATAAGGAAAGTTAGAGGTGAATGGCAGTTGAGCACATATATTGGAAATAGAATAGCAACGGTATGATTTCAGAAGCATTGAAGAAGTTATGTCAGATGAATGACACATGGTTGAAACACAAGCTTACCTATCACATATTTTATTGTAATAACAGTTGCAGAGCTCTGCTGACATTCATATTTTGTATTTTCTTTTTTTGGATTTCTGTTTCAATTTTTCTTTCTCTTTAATAGGATGTATTTAACTATTTTATTAGTCCATTCCCTTGCAACTATGAAGACATACTAAAGATTGGGTGATATATAATGAAAAGAGGTTCAAATGACTTACAGTTTGCATGGTTGATGCGGCCTCAGGAAACTTAGATTCATGGTGGAAGATACCTCTTCACAGAGCAGCAGGAGACAGAATGAGTGCCTAGTGAAGGGAGAACTCCCTTATAAAACCATCGGATCTCATGAGTATTCACTTGCTATCATGAGAACAGCATGGGGGAAACCACTCCAATGATTTAATTATCTCCAGCTGGTCCCACCATTGACACATGGGGATTATTACAATTCAAGGTGAGATTTGGGTGACAATACAGAGATTTCACGACTGGCCCCTCCCAAATTTCACCTCTTCACATTTCAAAACACAATCATGCTTTTTCAACAGTCCCCTGAAGCCTTAACTCATTCTAGAATTAACCCAAAAGTCCAAGTCCAAAGTCTTATCTAAGACAAAGTATGTCTCTTCCACTTATGAGCCTGTAAAATTAAAAGCAAGTTAAATACTTCATAAATACAATGGGGGTACAGTCATAGGGTAAATACACCCATTCCAAATGGGAGAAATTGACCAAAATGAAGAGGCTACAGGCCCGATGCAAGTCCAAAATTCAGCAGAGCAGTCGTTAAAGCTTCAAGTCCCAAAATAATCTCCTTTGACTCCATGTTTCACATCCAGATCATTCTGATGCAAGAGGTGGGCTCCCATGGCCTTGGGCAGCTCCACCTCTGTGACTTTGCAGGATACAACCCCCTCACAGCTGCTTTCACAGGCTGGCATTGAGTGCCTGTAGTTTTTCCAGGTGCAGAGTGAAAACTATAGGTGGATCTATCATTCTGGGGTCTGGAGGAGGGTGTCTGTCTTCTCAAACCTCAACTGGGCAGTGCCTCAGTGAGGACTCTGTGTGGGGGCTCCAACTCCACATTTCCCTTCTGCACTGCCCTAGCAGAGGTTCTCCATCAGGGCTTCGCTCCTATAGAAAGCTTGTGCCTGGATATCAAGGCATTTCTATACTTTTTCTGAAATCTAGGCAGAGGTTCCCAAACCTCAATTCTTGGCTTCTGTGCACCCACAGGCTCAACATCACATGGGATCCACCAAAGTTTGGGGCTTGCACCCTCTGAAGCAATGGCCCAAACTGTACCTTGGCCCCTTTTAGCCACAGCTGGAGTTGAAACATCTGGGACACTGAGCACCATGTCCTGAGGCTGTACAGAGCAGGGTGAGCCTGGGCCCAACCCAGGAAACCATTTTTACCTCCTAGGCCAACGGGTCTGTGATGCGATGGGCTGTAATGAAGGTCTCTGACATACCCTGGAGACATTTCCCCCGTTTTCTTAGTGATTAACATTCAGTTCCTCATAACTTATGCAAAATTTTCCACAGAAAATGGGGTTTTCTTTTCTATAGCATCTTCAAGCTGCAGATTTTCCAAACTTTTCCTCTTAAACACTTTGCCACTCACAAATTTCTTCCACCAGATACCCTAAATCGTCACTCTGAATTTCAAAGTTCCCCAGATCTCTAGGACATGGGCAAAATGCCACCAGTCTCTCTGCTAAAGCATAGCAAGAGTCACCTTTGCTCCAGTTCCCAAGAAGTTCTTCATCTCCATCTGGGCGACCTCAGCCTGGACTTCATTGTCAATAGCACTATCAGCCTTTTGGTCAAAACCATTTAACAAGTCTCTAGGAAGTTCCAAACTTTCCCACATCTTCCTGTCTTTTTCTGAGCCCTCAAAACTGTTCCAACCACTGCTTCTTACTCAGTTCCAAGTCGCTTGCACATTTTAAAGTATCTTTATGCCAGCACCCCACTCTCAGTGGTACCAATATACTGGACTTTATAGCCTGGCCTCTTTTCCAGGATTCTTCCTTTAGGGTGGGTTGCCTGCATGTGCAATGTCCTCCTTACTCTTGGGAAGTGAGTATGTGCAGTTCATTTAGGAAGTTGTATGATGCCCATCAAGGCTTTCTTCCCTTTTCTGGTGGTGTGCCCTTGGAAAGCCATACTGCTCCATTTTGTCTCTTAATACTCATGCCCAGGAAGTTGCTTCTCCCTGGTGCAGGTGTTCAATTAACACTTTAGTGAAACAGGTGTGGACTGTCGGGAAATGGCCTCTCCCTGGTGCTGTCTGCCAATTTATCACTTTTAAAGAGGCAATGCAACAATTGCCAAACAATCACCTGATATTCATGGTGGGTGGGGAGAGGACTTCTCCTGCCCTGCTTATGCCCATCTAACTACCTGTAACATTTAGGGGACTACTGGGAAGGCATGATTGATTTTGAAATTTGAAAAGGACATAAGATTTAGGAGGAGCCAGAGACAAAATGATATAGTTTGTCTCTTTGTCCCCATTCAAATCCCATCTCAAATTGTAATCCTCATGTGTTAAAGGAGGGGCCTGGTGGGAGGTGATTGGATCATGTGGGCGTTTTCTCCCTTTCTGTTCTTATGATAGTGAGTGAATTCTAATAAGACATGATGGTGTTAGAGTGTGACACATTCCCCCTCACTCTCTCCTCTTCTGCCACTATGTAAGATGTGCTTTGCTTCACCTTATACCATGATTCTAAGTTTCCTGATGCCTTTCTAGCCATGCAGAACCATGAATCCATTAAACCTCTTTTCTTGATAAATTACCCAGTCTGATAGCTCTTTATAGCAGTGTGAAAATGAGCTAATACAGGGAGTATTTAATAATGGCTTCACTTTAGTGGTTTTAATTGGATCCCAGACTGTCCATGTCTGCACACTGTGTGGATTTTTATTCTTCAGGTCAGTTTCTGCCAAGATAAACTTTCAAATCCTTTGCTTGGAGCTATAATCTGAATGACCTCCAATAATACTGTTGCACCTGAACAACTGGAGGGTTAGAGGTGCTGAGTCCTCCACACAGTCAAAAATCCATGTATAACTTTTGACTTTCACAAAATGTAACTGCCAATAGCTTACTGTTGACTAGAAGCCTTGTCAATAAAACAGACAATAGACACAATTTTGTATGTTATACGTATTATATATTGTATCCTTACAATAAAGTAGGCTAGAGAAATAAAATGTTATTAAGAAAACCTTAAGGAAATATATTTCCTATACATAATTGGTAGTGGATCATTGTATTAGTCCATTCCAAGAAGAAATGGCCAAGACTGGGTAATTTATAAAGAAAAAGAAGTTTAATGAACTCACTGTTCCACATGGCTGGGAGGCCTCACAATTATGGTGGAAGGTAAAGGATGAGCAAAGTCACGTCTTACACGGCAGCAGGCAAGAAAGCATGTGCAGGTGAACTGTCGTTATAAAACCGTCAGATCTTGTGAGATTTATTCACTGTCACAAGAGAAGCATGGGGAAAACTTTCCCCCATGATTCAATTACCTACCACTGGTTCCCTACTATGACATGTGGGGATTATGACAGCTACAATTCAAGATGAGATTTGGATAGGGACACAGCCAAACCATATCAATCATCATAAAAGTCTTTATCTTTGTTGTATTTACATTCAGAAGGCTGAGGAGAAGGGGGGAAGAGCAGGAGTTGGTCTTGCTGTCTCAAAGTGGCAGAGGAAGAAGAAAAATCCATGTCTAAGTGGGCCCACAAGTTTACATCCATTTTGTACTGGGGTGACTGAGGTTGGGTGGAGAACCAGGATAGCGATCATAGGGTTTAATTTTTAGTGTTTTGCTTAATTCCTTTCCTGTCAGACAGTTTTTCTCACTCACTCTCAGCTATCGTTGGCATTCCTCACTATTGATTTGCACTCACTATTTTTTTCCAAAGGATAAATGATTCATCTCTTGTTGGTTCTTGAAGACATATTCACCTGTCTCTGTGTGTGGTGGGGTGAAGACAAATCTGGGCCTTTAAATTTTTCCTTGACTGTTACCTACATTCACCCATCACTCTGCCTGAAGTCCCTCCAAATCAGAAATTTCTCCATAGGTTCCTTCTGGAGCCAAGACAGCTTGTTTCATCCTCTACAGGCACTTAACTTTTAGCTTTTATTGTGCTTACAAGTTATTTGCTGTTTGTCTGTCTGCTCCTCACATGACAAAAATATGTTGACACTTTACCTTTCCCCTGCTCTTCTGCCACCTCCTTTCCAGTATTATTTTTCTTCATGCATACACACACACACACACACACACCACATCCACAACTACTGTCATTTTAGATCCTGAAAGAAAGAAGAGTAAAATATACATGTTCAATTTTCCAATCTTCACTTTCATCTTAGTAAACCTCCATTTTTTCCTTACTTTTCCACATAGAGATTATCAGTGGCCAAATCTAACAATCACCCCTAATTTTCTTTTTATATAATTGAACTTATATGCTAAAATTCATTTCTTTACTGAGACTCTTTATTCCCCTGTTTTATAACTCTACTATTTAAGCTTTCTTCAGTTTCTATTATCACGATTTTTAAAGTCTTAGCCAGTAGTCCTCCCATATCTGTGGGGAATATGCTCCAAGATTCCCAGTGGATGACTGAAACCAAAAACAATACTGAAGCCTATATACACTATTTTTTTTCCCCATACATACATACTTACATAAAGTTTAATTTTAAAATAGGCACAGTAAGAGATTAACAACTATAACTAATAATAAAATAGAACAATTATAAAAAATACTGTAATAAAAGCTTTGTCACTGTGGTCTCTCTTTCTCTCTCAAAGTCCCTTATCCTTCTGTACTCACCTACTGACCACAGGTAACTGCAACCATGGAAAGTGAAAGCATGGATAAGGGGGTCTACTTACCCCGTTTTTCTCTGACTGCTTCTTTTTTTTAATTGACAGAGCACGAATAAGGAGACTTCAGCATATTTTTCCAGTTTTTTTATGATATGCTTTTTTTCATAAAACTGTATGACAACTTGGCATTGACACTCTTTATTCACAGCCCAATTCTGTATCTAAAACAGAGGCCTTGCTCTGTATGCATTGTGCCTAGGCTTTGCCAGATAAAATGTAAAGGAAACCTACATGATAATTCTTTCTGAGATTCCCTTGCTTCTTTGATTTCAAGAAACTATCTCTTACACCTAATGTTGATGATGTAGAGAAAATGTACTATTTCAGCAAAAGCTAAGCTTGAAAATGGATAAAAGACGGAAAGAGTGCTTTCTCCTTTTATCTCAGGAAATAATAATTCCAAAATGCCCAAGCTAGTAATAAAAAATCCAGGTTATTAAAATATTACAAGATCAGTAATATAACTGTATGTACTTCGGAAAATAATAAAAAATTTGGATTTCTCATCAACCATAAAAATGGCCTAATATATCATACAAAAAATACTTTTGAAGATATTTGCTTTAAAATGTATTTTTGAATGCTTTCATTGTCATTGAGAGAATGAGTACAAAGGGAACACAAAAGAAACCTAGATTTATCCTAGATATCCAAACAACAAGAATTTGAATCAAGATTAATCTGCAATGTGACATTAACTTTTGGTACTAAATTAAGATATCACATCTGAATTGAAAGTTAATTTATGTTCACAATGTATGGCTGTCTGATAGATAACAAATATACAATGCACTTACATTTTAACATTCCTAATCATACATGTCAAATTAATAATCATAACCTAGTACCTACAAGATAACCAGTACCCACAAGAAAGCAAATTATTTTGTAGCAACTGAATGGAATCTAAAACTCAAGAGTGTGGTAATGTTTGAATGTTTTCACGTTTTGTTTACTGATATAGTTTGGCTGTGTCCCCTCCCAAATCTCATCTTGAATTGTAGCTCCCATAATTCCCATGTATTGTAGGAGGGACATGGTGGGAGATATTTGAATCATGGTTGCAGTTTCTCCTATACTGTTCTTGTGGCAGTGAATTGGTTTCACGAGATCTGATGTGATCTTGTGATAAGGAGTTTCCTCTTTTGGTTGACTCTCAATCTCTTGTCTACCATCATGTAAGATGTGCCTTTCTTTTTGCCTTCAGTCATGATTGTGAGGCCTCCCCAGCTATGTGGAATTGTAAGTCCATTAAACTTCTTTTTCTTTATCAATTATCCAGTCTTGGGTATGTCTTTATTAGCAGCATGAGAATGGAATTGTAAGTAATTGTGTTTAAACCTTTAAATCTATTGTATCCTAAATGATGATTATGCACATTCTCAAATGAATTGAGGGTAAAGACAACATAATAAACCATGCATCTCAGGTATCTTTTCTGTTCACTTATGTAGAAATAAGAATTGCAGCACATTGGAAAACTGTTATGGAAAATATGTGAAGAATATGTCAGGCTGTACCTTAGGTAGAAAATAAAGGAATTTTTCAGTGTCATATTTTTACTGGACACCAAACTAATAATTTTAAAAGGTGAAAAATAGTATAAAACATATTATATCCTTTTCATTTCATAAAATTAAGTTAATGAAAAAATTATGCCTAAGTTATGATTATTTAAATAACAACAATGCCTTTTAGTATATGAACTACATCTTAAAATTTATAGTAAATAAAAACACGTCAGTTCTGATTTTCTATTATAGTTACAGAAGTACGATAATTAACACTTAGATACATTTTATGTATCTGAGTCAAACATGTCCATAACATATAGAAATTGATATGATGAGATATTCAATTTTTTTTCTTTCTTGGTGTCTAGTGGTTTTCCTTTGTGATTATAATTAACATTTTTTCTGATGATTAGTATTGTTTAATGTCTTTTTAGGTGATTACTGGACATTCATGAATTGCCTTTTTGAAAAATTGTTTAATTTTTTTACGGTCATTTCTACTTAATTCATTGTCTCCTTCTTATTGAGGCATAACTGTCCTTAGTTATTTTGAACGCAAGTCTTTTGTAACACAAATGAATTGCATATTCTCCGAGTCTCTTCCTGGTCTTTATATATTTATTTACATATATTTTGTCCTTATTTATTGTTGTTGGGTCTTTGGAAAATTAGAGTTTTTATTACATGTATTTACTTTTTTTTTTTTTCTATTTTTTGTGTCCTAGCTACAAGTATTTTTATAGATGAAGATTTTTCTCCTATTTTCTTCCAGAGATTGTATAGTTTGAATCAATTTTGAATAGTGTTTTCATAGGGTATTCTACCATTTCTGCCCTTTACTTTCAGCACTTTTGAAATATATTTCCATTGTTTTCTGGTTATGATTATTTATGCTGATGAATTATCGGTTGATTTTATTGTTGTTTCTGTGACTATAGAGTGCAACTTTCTACTGCCTCTTTAAAAAATTTCTCATATATTATGCTTGCAGCAGTTTTTCTACAATTGCCAGTTCTCCTTTTCATTTCTATGCAATATCTTGTCTGTTATTTTTCTATTGACTTGTCGTGTAATTCATTAATCTTTTGATCTGCTTAATTAGGCTGTAAAATTATTCAGAGGTGCTAATTTTAATTATTTTTAACCTCATATCTGTAAGTGTAATTTGATATCTTATGATTTGTAGTTCCAGATTAAAATATTATAATTTGAGGGCCTACAATTCATAGTTCTTGTAAAGTTTGTATTTAATAACTGTAATACACGGATTTTCCGTGTATGTTTCTAAATTTTTTTTCTTGTTTAGAACTCCACGTGTATTAGGCCGGGCGCGGTGGCTCAAGCCTGTAATCCCAGCACTTTGGGAGGCCGAGACGGGCGGATCACGAGGTCAGGAGATCGAGACCATCCTGGCTAATACGGTGAAACCCCGTCTCTACTAAAAAATACAAAAAACTAGCCGGGCGAGGTGGCGGGCGCCTGTAGTCCCAGCTGCTCGGGAGGCTGAGGCAGGAGAATGGCGTGAACCCGGGAGGCGGAGCTTGCAGTGAGCTGAGATCCAGCCACTGCACTCCAGCCTGGGCGGCAGAGCGAGACTCCGTCTCAAAAAAAAAAAAAAAAAAAAAAAAAAAAAAAAAAAAAAAAAAAAAAAAAAGCCCCCCCTTGTCCCCCCCCGGGGGGGGGGGGG